>NC_142201.1:99176280-99477946 GCF_049639895.1 Pseudopodoces humilis
AAGGTAAAGGTACATTTTCTGATAAATAATATTGCTCTACAAATCAATTAGGAGCCTCAAACCTCTCTATTTTTTGTCTATTTACATACAGGTGTATATATACATATCTGTGGGTCTACATATTTACACATGAAAAAATGCCTAGGTAAATTAGCAGATTTATATTAGTGATTGTAAACTACAAAACGTTCTGGAAAAATGGAATGTGTATGGGTGATTGCTCCAACAGAAGTTCCACTTAATTGAGGATGCACCTGGTACTTCCAGCTCCCAAACAGTCTTTTTGATTTTCCTCTCTGAATTTGCTTTAGTATCCTTGTCTACTATTTTTATTTTCTAAATTAAGACTCAAATATGTAAGATGATGACTGAAAGCAATCCCCATGCCACTGCAGGTACTGGATCCTGTACCTCATTTTATAAGATGAAGGGCCTGAAGGAATAAAGTGGGAGATGCAGTAAGGCTTTCTCTATAGTTTGTCACCCATCAGTTTTGTGGGAAGAAGTTGCCATCACCATCAGCAACTTACTCTCCTAGACCTAGAGCACCTAGAGCACAAACTTGCAGGAGGATTTCCCACCAATTTTTGATCAAAACATTCTTATTTAGCAAATACTATTAAGCTAAACTAGGCCATTCTGGTTACAGTGCATTCTGTGTCAGCAAATTTAGGGGCAGAGTTTCTCTGGCAGAGAGTGAGAAGAGCAGGGCATAGATGGACTGTTCTCACAGCTACTGCAGAGAGAAAAAGCTTAATTCATGCCATCACAAGTTTTTAAAGAGTTATACACACACACACACACTCACACACATTACATATGTATATATATACACACATATATACACATGTATACACACACAAACACATATAATGCATAATATATGTGTATATACACACACATATATATATATGTATATACCAACATACCTGTCTATACATTTACTACAGGATAACCAATTTAGAAGGAATTAAATGGTCCAAGACCTAAAACATAGATGCATGCAGCAGCAAACAGTTCTATGAAAACAGTTATCAGGGAACTACATCTTGAAGACTTGGAAATTGTGGTTGCTACAGATGTTCCCAAAAATGCATGCACAAGATGATAGCAAAAGACAACAAAATCTCTAAAGGAAAACACAGGACAGTGACAGAAGCAGCAGTGATATAAACACAACTACTAGAAAATCTCATTAAAGTAACAGGTTGGGATGGCAAAGGATGTTTTTAGGGTCAGCAGAGCCATAACTCTGCACCCAGCAGGTGTAAAGGTACCTGGTATGGTAAAATGTGGGTATATCGTGACATTTGGACTGAAACAGAAAGAACAAGGAAGTAGACACTATTAACAAAAATACAAAAATGACCTCAAGCAGACCCAAGGCCAAGGGAGAAGAAATAAAAAAGGTTGGAATATTGTTGCCATTCCAGCCTTGGGTGCTGGCAATTCCCAACTCCCTTCCCCTTTTCTTAGGAGCCTCCCCCAATCTCCAAATTTTTGCTTGAGGATGATTAGCAACACTGAACTTAGGACCAGGGGATCATTAAGATAGCATACCAGAGGAAGGGACAGATAGGGGAAAAAACTGAATGTTAGCAGTTTAAACTCTATCTTTGGGAATAGACTGTAGTACTCGCACACTTTGGACTATGCACATTAGTAGGCCTGTAACAAGAAAAACAACAACTCTTTCATAAATATGGCTGTAATTAGAATATCAATAAATACTTGTCTCCTATATTTGTATGGGCAGTTGTTAGCTGCTGGTCTGGTACCCTGCTCTGGAGATTTGTGTGTGATAATTTACTTCCAATTTGTATGTGACTACCTGCACTTAGTGCTATAAAGTACTAATTTTATTGTTTATCTCTCTGGCTGACTTTTGGCACCTTTGTGAGACCAAGGAGTTTTGGCTGCTTCATGTCTTATCATCATAAAACTTCCGGGGATAGTGGAAGGAAAATCTGTTTGTCAACATTGCTTAGTAAATCAATAATCACAACACGAGAGCAGGACTCCCCAGCCTGATCTACCTCCCAAAATCTGCAAGAACTTCAGCTTGCAGCTCAGCTGGTTAATTGAGACTCAGCTTTTGGTTTGATACCCTAATTAAGCTCCTACAGATTTTGCACAGACTTCAGACCACTCACTGCTTTCTCAAATAGTAAGAAATAGTGAAAGCAGCTAATTATCACAGGCAGTCAAGCCCCAGCTGCAGCCAGGGCAGCTTTACTGAGCTATGTGAGCTGAACAGCAAGTCTTATTTTCCTTCATCTTGTATTGGTAACACAAATTAGCACCTGTTTTGCAAAAGATACTGACCTGATAAGGTTAAAGGCATCAGTGTAGTAGGACTTTCAGCAGCTACTGGAAGAAAGCAAGTTCATTATAAACGTCTTTTATAGCACAGGGTCTAGTTTTAGATGGGAGAAATAAAGATTAAAAAGAAATCAGCAGTGACTATTTCTCATTGAATCACTGTCAGTATCCTGCTTCTCTCATCCTGTTCCCAAACTTTTCTCAAACTCCATGATCTTCCCAAGAAGGAAGGATCCTAAAAATGAGTTGAGGTTATGAGGTTTCAGAGCTACTGCAGTTCCTTTCAATCCTCAATCCCTATTGATTGTATTGCATATAGAATATCTTCACCTGGGAAATCTCTCTCAAGGCTTTTTATTCTACAGAGATTTTCAGAGCACCTGTGTCTTAGAGAACAGTATTTAGAAGAGATGAATGAGTTAAAATTAACCTGGGATAGTTTACAAGAAAGAAAGAAAGTGACTTTTAATCACTGTGAAAACTCTTTTCAAGCAAGTCACACCTGTGTGACACCTCTCTCCCTCTCTGAAATAGGAATGTCTCTGGCAGAACATATTGATATACACGATGCAAAAGTGCCACATATGACTGTGACTGTTAATTAGTTACAATTATTTTATTGAAGCACTCCTGGTGGAATGGACAGGTGATATCTCATATGAAAAGAGGCATTTTAATGATCTACAGCAGTAAAAGTTTGACTACTTCAAAGTTCATCAATGGATGAATCTTTTAAGAGGCTCTTCATTATTTTTTTGGTGACATTTTTGAAGTATAATGAGCAATCAATTTCCACAGTGTTGTGTGGTAATTTGGAATAAATAAGTAGTAAAGAGAACTAAATATGCCCAGACTCTGAATTTAGCCTCTGAATACTTGAAGTACTTATCTGCAAAAAATGCAGTTTTTAGTATAGAGACATGGCTCACCAGATTCCCCCTCCTCTGTTTCTACTTAATAGTAACTCCACAAGGTCTTCAGATGTCAGCTAATCAACTTCTACTTCAAAGCATTCAGATTGTTTTTTAAACTCATCTTCAGTGAAGGGCTGTTTTGATGCTTTATTCAGGTAAAAAAAACAGGGATTCCCATTGATCTTGAAGGGTTTCCATTTAGGCTTTGATAAATTTTCTAGGACTTGCATAAATTATCTGTATATTTGCAGAACATAAAGCTACCTGTTCTTAAAGCCCTGTTCCTTCTCTCCCCACCTCCCAGTCTTACATTTACCTAAGCTCTACAAGAATATAGAGCCACTTCCCTGGGTGCACTACTCCCAAAGCAGTTTCTTTTTCTTCCTGACAGATTTTCAGTAAATGAGTCTTTACTCACTGTGAGTCTGAGCCCTTTTCTTATTCTTTACCAGTACAAAATTCTGATTGTATTTACTTATGAAACGACAAGGTTGGGGCTTAATAGCTTTAATTAGAGGGCTAAAAAATTACAAATATTATGCTTCATAAGAGGTGAAATTGAGTTGTTTTCACTGGGAAACTGCTTCTTTGCCCTGTACTCCCTCCTTAGGGAATGTACACAATGCTGGCTCCTACTTTCTAGTAGTAAAGGTTGTAATTTCTTCTTTCAGCTGCTACTGAAGGTTATGTAGTGGGGGAAGAGGGCATCCAAGAGAAAAAAGTAACAATCTAATTGCTGTCTGGGAGCTGAAACTTTCATTCCTGCTATTTGCAGTTCTTAAGGATTTATAGAATAAAAAAAAAACCAACAAAAAAGGAAAACACCAAAAAAAAAAAAAACACAAAACACAAACCCACCCAAAAAAATCCCCCCCAAAACCAAGCAAAAACTGCAAACAAAAAAACTTACTAATATTACCTGTAATTTGTATGCTGTTCGCATCAATTTTCAAAGTCTTGGTAGGATGAGCGTTATTTGCAATGATACCCAAAACCAGCTCATTTTTGACTTTCTCAACTGTTACTGTGTGGGTCAAATAAAGGGTGAAGATCACAACCACACTAGAAATACAAAACAGGGAAGTTAATTAGCTACTCAAGTTGATGAAATAAATCTGCTATATGACTTATCATCTAGACAATATTTCATTTTAACATTGGTTTCATTGGCAAAGGCAGATTGTTTTTTAAATATTGGTTGGAGAAGATGACCTAAGGAAACATCTCTTAATCATCAGGTCAGTTTGAACTTTGGAGAAACTTTGTTCTTTCTTTATTGACTCTTTCACTGCCAGAAAAAAAAAGACAACATTCATTTCATTTGCTGCAATTGAGCTGAACTTGAGGAAAACTAAAGAAGTAGATTTACTGTTGTTCAACAGGTCTCTTAGGCCTAAAATATTGAAGGTGATCCCTGAAGTATTATGAAAATTGTATAATATTTTCATATGGCAAAATATAATACAAGGTGACCACTTCCATAAAGCGAATACCACGTGTGGATTCTGCATTTTTGCAGATCTGCTGTGCAATTGTCTGAATTCTCACAAGGAATCAGTGATGGATGAAAATAGATGTATTTAGAAATTGTGGTTAAACTGCATTTAATGTCTATGAATTTTATCCAGAGTGTTTTCTGATTGTTCTCTGCCATCTCTTCTAGACTGTATTATGAAGTTTTGTGTTTGTAGCTAGAGTAGGGTAATGTTGAAGTTATGAGACTTGCCAAAGACTTAAATTTAGGTGTAAACTTCTTTAATCCTTAAACTACCCATTTGCAACTGACAGTAGTGCTCTTTGTAAGGAGTGATTAATCCTGCTATTTTGCTGAGTATAGTTTGTAGTTTGCAATGTGTAGAGAAACTCTCCTTGCATACTTCCTGATAACCTCTGGGCCGTGCTGAGCAAACAAAAGCTTTCATTGCTCTCCTTGTGACTCAGCAGCAGTGTTTCAAGGGTGAAATACCAAGCAGATTACCTGAAGGGCTAAAGACTTTCCAAATGAAAAGAAAATAATGTCTGAGACAGTTATTCAAAGCAGAAGTAAAGACAAATCCTTACTAATATATTAAGAACCAGATCAAAGCTTCACAAACATCAGATTTTCTGTGATTTCTGTGATTGTTGTATCAAGATACAGGAGTGGAATGAGTTTTTCTCAACACAGTTATTTATAGAGCAGATCTAGATTCCCATTGTGGTTGATAGAAAAAAGACAAGCTGTTCTTTGGCATAATTAGTCTTCTCCTAAAAAAGGCATATAAATTGACCCAGCACTGACAAAGACAATCTTGAGCAAACCGCTCAGAGATGTCTACATCTTTAATACCCAAATTTTGATGAGAATAGTCCCTTTCTTTGTGCAGAAATCAGATTTCCTGGCTGTATCTATCTTCAGAAGGACAACACTTTGGAAGTGGCGTACTCCTGCTGCTGTGTAGCCCATTTCCTTAATGTGATATAAACCTTCATAAAGTGATCATACTCTACTTCCTAGCTAATTGGGGTTATGTCTTCACTATTCCAATCAAAAGTTTCTGCAATGTAAATCTGCTTCCCATTACTTATTGATAATCATGGTCAGCTAATATCCCAAAATATCTTGGAGTTTGTTTGTTTTTTTTTTCAAGGACTATAATTCAAATAAACTAATCTCCTCTGCATATTTATCAACTTTATGTATTTACATTGGTATCACAAGAACACGCAGTAGCAGAGAACTATTGATCTGTTTTCAGGTATGTGTACTTTAATTTTCTGGACTCACCAATGAGACAGCCAATTATACCATTCCTTTCTCAGGGTCCTTCAGTTCTGCTAGAACCTTAATCTTTTGTCCTCTGTTTTGTTCCTGCCTATCACTGTGTGTCATTAGACTTTTCTTGATTTAAAAATTGAGTTACTCATAGTGACATGAGATCTGACTCCAGTTTAAGCAGTTTTACACAAGCAAACTCAGCACAAACCTATCTTTTCCTTTCTAGATAGTTTCTTACCTTTCTCACTCTTCCATTTTTCTTTCTAAGTTGATAGTCCCAGGGACTATCGCTCTTTTTTCATCTAATCCTAGAGGAAGTTTTTAGAGAAAAGATATCTCTTGAAGCTTCATCCTCTTTAGAGTGCCTTATCCAAATTCTAAAAATGTTTAGGTTCTGTTTTTTTCTTTTTTTAATATATTCACAATCCACAGAAGAACTGTCTGAAATAGTAGCATCATTGTCTCTTGCCTATATTTTAAGAAAACTTTGTTACATACAATTACCTGGTCTCTGATGTCAATCTGTCATGGTCATCTTCAGATTTCCTGTAGAAAAAGAAGCAACAATAAAAAAGAAAGGGAAAACCCACAAGCAGCCAGCACCACATGGTTCCTACTGAGATTATAAAGTTTTGGACAGGATGGGAACACGTCCCTGAACTGTTTAATGATGAGTGTTACCCGTGTTTTGCTGAATCAGGACCTTATTAAGGATAGTGCAGATGGAATTAACACCACAGACCTGGCTGTGTAACCTGGACATTTTTGTCAGCCAGCCTTCAGCAGGACAACCAACACCCCAGGATACTGAAAATGAGCTTCACTAAATGAAGCAGATCTTACTATACCAATTTTATGGACTCTTTAGGACTCAGAGGCTGCAGCTTTTCCTGGTGTTAAATGACTGCCCTGTTAACGCCCTAAGGCATATGAATTAAGAGCATCCGTATCCAAAAGGACATAGGAATGCCTGAGCCTCCAGGCTTATGCAGGGAGATATCTAACCTGAAATTTCTTCTAGATGGCAAGGATCAGCAACCCTGCAAACAGCATCTTGGCAAAAAAAAAAATTAAAAATAAGCAGTTCTTTAAAATATAGAATTTTTGTGAGTGGGTCTTAGGGCTCAGCCTTCCTGGTTTGGTCAAGGCAGGGACACACATCAGCTTGAGAAGGAAGTTGGCCCAAGGAAGCACATTGGTGTCAAACTGAGCACAGTAGCACTTGGAAGATGTAAGATATGAAAGGCATAATATAGGAGGTTCCCAAGGACATCTTATAAATCAAGGTAAGTACTTCTGAGAGAAATATCTAATTGAGGACTCTTGACATTTATTTTCAAAGTTAAATAGAACTGTACCTACTTGAACCGGGAAATTTCACATCTCTCAAATTCATATTTCAAATCACTTTCTTGAAAGATATTTTGCATCTATATGAAAAAGAGAAATCTTGAACCAGTAAAGTAAATAAAAATACAATCTCACACTATAATAATGGTTTTAGTAACTAAATAACTTTTTCTAGACTACATAAGTAAGGTATTTCTTTGATGATTTACTGATTTTCTCAAGTAAGGAATATATTGATTTCTGACCAGGCTTAAGACCTGAAATATCTCTTTTTAGGAAAGAAAAACCATCAACAGCAATTAGTGTTAGAGAATTAATGTACCTGCAAATACTCTTGAATTAACCACAAGCTGATAGGTTCTTACCAATTTTTCGACATCAAAGGCAAGGACTTTGAAATCAGCTGATGAACTGTTTTGTAAGGTTGGAGTGAAAGATGTGCCAGAGACTATTTTAAATATTCCCATATAGCCATGAGTATTCACATATGCTTCAGCTAGATAATTAAAAATAAAGGTGTTTTAATTATATAGAAATAAATGAAAAATATTATGTCAGATTTTTTTCACACAGATCATCAATTCAGTAACTTCTAGTGTTTTTTTATTGCTTTGCAGAGATGTTCTACCTAGTGCTGAGTTTAAAGAAAAAATAGACTTTTTTAATGTTTTCTATAGTTACAACTGTAATCATATTTTTATGAATACTATTTGCCCTAGTTCTCATTACTTTCAATTTTGTTTTAGATGTTGTATTCTAGCAACGCTGTGAGTGCATAAAGGATACAATGATATGCCCAGTTACGTCTAACACAAAGGACAGAGATACATAGGAAGGCAAATAGTGAATTATGAGAATTTTGTATGTTCTGGATAAAAAAATATTATGAATTATTACCTCACACTTTCTGTATTTGTGCTGTGCCCTTTTTTATATGTGTAAGTTGGTTTTGATGACAGCACTGGAAACATCCAGTGTCAAAATAGTTAAACTATTTCAGACCTGACCTTTCTCACCAATATATACATGTTATAAAGAAACAAGACAACTGGTCATTGCTGCAAATTTAATCTTGATTTTAATATACTACAGGATATGAGGTATACATAAAACAATTCACTGTACATTAAAACATATTTCTTCACTGTGTAACACTGGAAATTCTCAGAAAATACCTAAATTAAAATTGATTGATAGGAAATGCTTTTTGTTTACCAGTTGCAGAACTGGTGGTATTTTAGGTTGTGTTTAAAGGCATTAACATCAAAGCAAGTTTTAAGACAAAAGCAGATGTCAGAGACTGAAGTATTATAGTTCATGGCTTAAATATTTTTATGAAGGAGTCTTTCCCATTATGGCAAAACTGCATAAAGAAGCTGTGACCACCAAAGCCCTCTGCTCCCTGAAGACACATCCTAACAGGAACCTGGGCATTCCCACCTGGCCAGAACATATATTATTCCAATGGATTCTATATATTTCAAGAAACCCTCACCACCAAGAAGAAGAAGATCTACAGGATGCCATTGGGATCCATTGAGTGTTGATTATTTTCTACTTTATCTGTCTCCACCTTGTTTCCCCTCTCAGTCCCCTCTTTCCTATTTCTTCCTTTTCCTATCTCTCTCTTGTTTACTGTTAAATAAAACCCATCCTTTTCCATATGGTCTCATTTGCACCTTAATTTAGGCAGAGGCATTTCTAATATTTTTAATAATTTAATCATAACAGCAGAAAAGCAATAAATACTACAAGGAACAGTTTACGATGGAAGGCACAGCATAGTGATGCAAATTTAATATCAACTAGTAATAGCAGACTGCTTTGAGGTCCTTTGGAGGTTTGTCTTTAGAACAATTGCAAATCTGTTAAAATATTTCTAAATAACAAAAGCCTTTTAAAATTATATATCAACTATAATTATAAAAATATTTTATAATCATATTTGTACATAGGTCCATTTTTCCTTAGTTATCTTCTAAAAACAAAGAAATTAGGTTAAAGCTTGTCTTTAGATTCAATAATACACTCTTTTATTTTACTGGAGTGTGATAGCATTTGGGTAAGAAGGTAAGAAAGTCAGTAAGTGGAGCAGTTTTTAAAATCTGGAAATAATGGCAACTGAAGGAACAAACATGATATTCTGACAAAATGGTTTTGGTTGGTTGTGTTTCTTTTTACATAAGTCTTACAGAAAGTTCAGTCTTCATGAGGTTCAGAGTGAAATAGTACGAATCTTTTGTTAATGAAAGCAGCAAAATCATCAACGTAGCAGAATATTTCTTTAGTGACAAAAATCACTTTGAGATTCTCTCCAGTAGCTCCACATCCCTCACATATTTTGGAGCCCTGAACTGGATGCAGTCCTCCAGGTGTGGCCTCCCAGTTAACTTATAGCCACAAGATTTCTTAACCAAAATTTCAATTCCATTTGAAAATCATGCAACATTGATATTTTAAGTAAGTTTGCTTTGAATATCAGTAATTTCTTCCATCACATTCCAAGCACAGGATAAAGACTAAGAGTGGCTTTACCTGAGCTTTACATGGGGCTGGCAGTTGATGCTCTGATGCAGGAGCTCTCTCACACCAATAAATAACTTAAAAATATTTTTTAAATAAAAAATTAATAGATTCCAAGAGATGGGACCCACAAACTCTAGTGCATTATCAGTCTTTCAGTGGATTATTTGACTTCAGAGTCAAACCTCATACACAGAGAAAAAGGCAAAGTATCACAGTTTGCATATTACCTTCTCTAGGTGATAAAGATGTTGGAATAAGCAAAGCTTTATAGCTTGGATTGCATCTCAGGGACCTTTCCCAAAGCCTAAACCATGAAAATTAGTTTACATGGCTTCAGAACATGATTCCAGTGCTTGGTTTTTTTCCCCTATTTTGTTCATGTCAGCTTTCAGAGGAGGAAAACACATATAATAAACCCTAAAACACCATTTTCCCAACCCCCAGCATTAAAAACATAGCATGAAATAAAAAATACAATTACAATTGCAAGAGCACTGCCTTCAAAGTCGAAGGAATTCCTAAAGGTCTGTAGTTAAAGGCTGGCTACTTACCTCGTTCCAGCTCCTGGACTGATAACCAAGAAAGTACAATCAGTCCAACACAAACACACATAAGGATTGCAACCAGAGAAGCGAAGGAAATCTCATATCTACTAAGAGGAACATATTTCTTATCAGATGATTTTTTCAGTTTCATTTCTGTCTCAAAAACTTCAGTGAATTAAGGACCGACAAAAGACACAACCTGAGAAGGAGGGTAATAATCCACACAAACAGATATTTATAGGAGATGGTTGTAAATTAATTACACCATGAGACTGCACTGACACAGGTTTTTACAACATTTCTCAGCAGTCATAATCATGCACAGGGTATGCAAATAAAAAGAAAATAAATCCACTCAGAGGAGAAGCACTGAAGATTGTGTCTCAGATAAAGGACAAGCAAACCCACAGAAATGTAAGGTTAGTCACTGGATTTGCACTATTTCTTGTAATTTGATATTTTTAAGTGACAATATAAAATATTGCTGCCAAATTTATTGCTTATACTGTTTTCTTTTACTAACTCCTCAGAAGCACAGCTATGAGGACAACAGTGAAAGTTGTATCTTTCCTCATTCTGCTTACAAAGTTCCTTTAAAAGCAATTTTATTTATAAAGGAAGTGCTGGGAAATGAATTGTTTAGTAACGTGCCATAGCTCAGCAATGTGTTCAGCGCTGAACAGTAATTCAGCAGCACAAATTTAATCTGTGTAAGGCATGGTTCTTTGACCACAGAACTGGAGAACTAATCAGAGAAGACATTATGAATGTATGCTTGTTTTGTATTTTCTTGCCAGGCATAAATGTGCCATGGGATGCAAGTCCTTGATAAAATTAAAGCACTGTGGATGGCCAGAGCTGCAGCCTTAGTAGAGCAAGAGTAAATTAAGCAGGCATTGCAGCAACCAGTACAACCATTTGGCTATAAATTTAATCTGTCAAAACTTTGGAGCTTCAGAAAAGTAAAGTCATACAGATTCTATGTTTTAGGCTCTCAGAGTTACTGTTTTTGACTCTCAATCAGAGTGCTAAACCCATATTTGTGGTATGACACTCTTCCTTGCAGAGAATCTGAACACACCAGCCATATTCCTGCCTGTCAAAAGGAAGGGAAACTTCTGAGTCAATCTTTGGAAGAGAGAAGCTCTACCTATCTGATAATTGACAGAAATGGAGATAATATAAATTGGGAAGAAATGAGAAAGTCTTGAAATGAGACTCTTGGATGACATAGCAGTTCTATGTCCAGTCTTTGAGAACTATGGTATTTGAAAGGATTGCCACACAACTGATTGGATATAGAGCACTCACAATCAAAATCTTGGCCTAAAAGTAGGATCCTCCATTTAGTGTAATATCATACCATAATGAAAGCAATGTAGTAATATTTCACCTTACTAAAAGGAAATAATTATTTACTTAAACCCAAAGTTTTAAAACAAAATTCAGAGCAACTTCATTATACTGCCCTTACAGAGCAAAAGCAACCTGAGTCTATCTTGCAAATGGATGAGATGTCTGGGTCATCACACTAGACAGAGTAGGAATTGCTTTTGTATATATTGTGTATCACAGACAATGCATATATGAATACAAATGCATGTAGATACAGGTGTATACTTATGACCAGATCATATTTGTAGTGCTGAGCACTGCTGAACTATGGCACAGTAGTGCCTTTGTAACTTTTTGTGCTTGCTCAGCAATAATTTTGATACCCTTCATCTCAAGGGGTTTAAGTTTCTACATCTTTCTGAACACTGACTCTATCACATGAATAGATGATGACTAATTCACTTTGCTCAGCTACATGTATTAGGTTATCCACATCAGAGTTGTGCCATTACAGGGAGTAGGGGAAGAATGTGAAGGACTGACAGAGAGCTGTTATGGACTGACTACAAGCCCTCAGTCCTCATCTCCCTGCACTACTTGGGGGTGGCTATAAATTACATTTACCCTGCTCTGTTGAGGAGGGCACTGAGGAATCTTCTGGATAGGCACCTGGCAGCAAAGCAAGGTTAAGTCACTGCAATTGTCCATGACAATGCTGCCTGAAACAATACTAGTTTAGTCCTGTCTTATTCCTGATAAAATATTTTTTATCACAAATCTGAGGAGTTTTGTGCTGATGGACTTTGTATTCCTCTGTCATATTTTGCATGATTTCACTGTTTGTATAACTGATGCTGTACATCACTAATAAAACACAACCACTATCACCCAAAGATGCCACTGCATTTTACATTCTGAATTTATGCTCTAATGGTGAAGAGATTAGACCAAAGGAGTTACAGTTCACACAGGTTGATTACAGTCTGGCCAAAGACATAACTTAGCATGGGTAGTCTCAAGTTGGAGTTGTGACTCCTACAAATGAACTCATTTGCTAAACAATTTTATCTGGCAATAAGACCACGGTAGCAATAATTAATAGGCAACCTGGACACTGAGATGGTAGTTATTAAAACTGAGTTCTTGCATTAATTTGTTTGCAAAATATTATTGTCTGTACTAGTATGAGCTGGTTGTAAAACAATATAAGGACCCATGTTTCCACATTTTCATTTGCAAACCTTCAATATGAGGGGAGCAGAATTCAACAGCATGCCAATGCTTGCTTGCTATCAGTCAAGAATTACAGAAGCAGAGTGGTTTATGCTGGAAGGGACCTATGACAAGCATCTGGTCCCACCTCCTGCTCGAGGCAGGGTTAACTGAAATTAGATCAGGCTGTTCAGGGCCATGTCAAGGCAAGATCTGAATACTTCCAAGGTGGAAGACTCCATAACACTATGCACTGACTCCCTGAATAGTGATTTTCTTCCCCCCTCTGTGTCTTATTGGATTATCAGCTGCTGCAATTTATGTTTGTGGCCCCTTAGGCCCCTCTGCAATTCTGGGAAGAATTTACCTTCCCTGCAATCATCCCTTAGATATCTGAAGGCAGCAATTAGACATCCCTATCAGCTTGTCAGCTTCAGCCAGTACTGGGACTTTGAGTTATTTCACCCCAGATACTGGACTTTGGACTTGTTGAACTTGGCTGAACATTATGAAGTTTGTTCCAGCCATTTCTATGCCTCTTAATGATGATGCATCCTGTGACTGCAAGCTGCCCTCTAGACACTGACTTCACTTGCTTCTACTTTTATTCCTCCTTTAATTACTTTTCTTGTTCATTCTTCTGCAATCTTAGTTGAATTTTTTTAAAAAAAATTTGGCATAATTCTCAAATTTATTTTTCAATTTATTTTCCTCTGTGGATTGATAGAACTCTTGAAAGCTGGATTTGGTTGGTTTGCTAAACTGATGAAATGGTATGATCCATTCAGGAAAAGAGTGAGCATAAGCCACTGTTACTAACAAATTACTTCCATCTACTGCAAGTTGTGAATATTCACAGGTCATGGACGCCCTGCAGCAAGGAAAATAATTGCCTAAGAAAATAATGCAAAATTAAAAATAACAAATGATATTACTCAGTTGAAACTAATAAAATCAGTTGCATGTTATTTTCTAACCTCTAGTTTTATGACACTACTTATGAATTATATGATGAAATAATGCAACATGATTTTAAAATACTTTAAATTATATAAAGGCAAATACTTTATTAATGTGATAAAACCCAGAGAAAGATAATAACTTATTTAATATTGAGAATTGAGGTTTCTATAATTATTACTATAGCCATACCAGTGAAACATCAGGTTAGGTAATTGTTAAAGAAATAAGCTATTGACAGGGTAGAAACATAACAGATTCACAATTTAGGTAATTTATACTGCATCCATATCTGCAGCTCTGCAGGTTTTGTACCCTTTTTGGGCTGCTTTTATTTCCTTGTTTGATCAGTCTCCAGCACAGGGTGAAAAGACTGCTGACATAGGAGGGGAGGGGATGTTGTGCTCAGAGAATTCCTCTAACACCCAGACTATCACAAACATGCTTAAAGCCTGATATTGCATTAATAACTAGCTCTCTGTGGGAAAACATTTTGTCACCCCCACAGAGTTGCCTTGCCCTAGCAAAATGAAATGAAAATCAGCTTTCTTATGGCAGCTTTTTTCAGATGTCTAAAGTGCTTTGTCCCTTTCCCTATGCAGACTTCCAGTGAGAGAGAAATAGAAAACTAAAGCAAAAGATCTGCTGTGAAGGTGCAGAAATGGATTATGAGCTATTTTCACCACTGCATCAAAAGGAGAAGTTTAAAATGTAGATTATATGGAAGGACAATTTCTCAGTAATCATAGAATCATAGAACGGCCTGGGTTGAAAGGGAACTTAAAGACCATCTCATTATAACCTTCTTGCCATGGACAGGGACACCTTCCACTAGATGAGCTTGCTCAGAGCCCCATCCAATCTGTGCCAGTGCCTCACCACCCCCAAAGTAAAGAATTTCTTCCTAATATCTAGTGTAAACCTGCCATGTTTCAGTGTGAAGCCATTCCCCTTTGTCCTGTCACTCCAGGTGCTTGTAAATACTCTCTCTCCATCTTTTCTGTTGGCTCCCTTCAGACACTGGAAGGCCACAATTAGGTCATCCCAAAGCCTTCTCTTTTCCAGGCTGAACAATCCAAATTCTCTCAGCCTTTCCTCGTAGGATAGGTGCTCCATCCCTCTGATCAGCTTGGTGGCCCTTCTTTGGGTATGCTCCAATGGGTCCATGTTCCTCTTGTGATGGGAACCCCAGAGCTGGATTGCAGTAACACCATATTTAAAAAAAAAAAGAGGATGAAAATATCCATGGTAGTGGTCATCCAACTGTGAAACTTCATATGAAAGGAAAAACATGGGCCTCATTTACTAAACAAGTTATCAGAAGTTTTAGTTAGAAATATTAAATTCTTTGTGTAATTCATTATTAAATGTTGCCTGACTAAAAGTCACATAATACACATCATATAGAATATACTATTCTCTCTTCAAAGACCTTCTCGTGCATGTTTGACCCAGCAAGACATAATTTGGCAGAGGAGTCATGGCAGCAGAAGAGTACATAATCTTTGTATTACCCTCTTTCCACTTGTTTCCAGAATAACTGAACTTGGAGGACACACTGAAGAATCTTCTGCTTTCTGGAATGCTACTTCTTATCCTGAGGTTCTTAAATAAGATCTGAAAAATTTAAAAGTGCATGCAGCATTAAAGATGTCAGAAATGAGCAATGTTATTCTCTTTAAATTGGATTAGAGATGGTGAGAAAACTACGCTATAGAACACAAAAGTCTTGAACAAATTTTGGTTTGTTAAGTTACAGGAATACCTGTACTTTAATCAGGAGAAAAGTATGAAGGAACAGTGTCTCCATTTCCCCTCTGAAGTCATACAGTTTATGATAATTAAAACTCCAACCAATTGACCATCCCAAGCCCTCCAAAACCAAACTGAAAGAACCCAACCTGTTTTCAAGGCTATGGAACAAGTGAAAGTGCCCCTAGGTCTAGGTTATGTAGGTCTCAATTTGGCTGTGGTATGTCAAAGGCGGGAAGATAGAGAAGGGAATTTGACCTGATATCTGCATTCTGTCCCTAAACATTCCCCAAATTCTGTGTCTAAGTGTACATTGAACTAGCAATTATTGAAATATCTGAGTTCATGTCTGGTGGCCTCATCACACTGGAAGATTTATTGTAGTGGGAAGATCTTCTCATGGAGTCATCTGAGTGTTTGCTCTGAGACACTGCACAAGAACTTTCACACACACACACCTAACAAGTTTCCTAGGGTTGATCACTAAACAGAGGGGATGTGTGATGAGCAAAATAATATAGTAATGGATTAAGCAACCAATATATTTACTTTGTGTGGAAGACCATATTGGAACTGACAAAAGGTTCTGAAGAGTTATAGATTCCTATCACATGAGCAAATATCTACATTTTTTTGTGCATTCATAGTTTAAATTCTGACTCCCAGTAAGATCATAACAAAAAGGAAGAAAAAAAGTATCAATCCCTTACAGATTTTATACGTCCCTTGAAAAGTGTTCAGAAATATGGATTAAGATGAACTATTCAATTCAAAGATCCAAATAAATTGCTGGGGAGTAATCTGTCTTCATGTTAATAAATTTATATCAGAAAAAAAATTAAAAAAGCACTGCTGTTATTAGCAATAATTGTTCAGACTGTCTTGAAAAAAAAAATAGCCCAGAAAGAAAAACTGGAATATATCACATTTCCCTCAATTTGGAGGAAGGTCTTTTTAAAACAAACAAAAAACTCTCCTTGTTTAAGCACATCCAGGAAGATCTGAGGACAGCACTGAGGTTCTTTCCTGGGTCAGTCCATATCTTGTCTGACTGGTTAGCTGCAGATCCACATTCACTTCCTTTTCCCAGCAGTTTCTAATGCAGAATCAAAGAATCACATTTTAAGTTAGACTCAGAGAAATACGTTTATGAATATATTATAATAAAAAGCGGGGCTAATTAAAAGTATCCAGAAAAGAAATCTGTGATGAATGCAGTTGACTTCAGCAGAAGTGATCACATAGCCAGCAACAGGCATACAGACTAAAGGAAGATTTCCACCTAACTTAAGAGACCCAAATGTGAGTGTAAGAATTTGTTCTGGAAGCAATCAAATCTTTCTACACTGACTAAATATCATAAATAAATATTTTATCATAAATGTCTATTTTTTAGTAAATTAAAATTAGATAAAATGAGAATAACATGATGCCTTGCATTCAAAAACTAAATTAATAGACCACATTGAATTAATTATCTGAGTTTAAATCACTACATGCATACACTTCCTTATAATCCCCCTTGTTATTAGGGAAAAAAGGTGTAGATCACGAGAACAAAGTGAAGACAGTAGCAATCAAAAAGAAAACAGAAAATAGCATCAGCCATCTGAGCAATGGAAAGAGGATGTCAATGCAAAGTTCTCTGTGATAAGTAAATGGGATGAGTCAGGAGCAGATATGCCACACAAGGGGAAGAATCAGTCTTAACTCGGCCAATAACACTGCATGGCAAATAGGCAGGTAAAAGACAAAGTCCAAGAGGAAGTAGCAACATTATTGCCTCTGAATTCACAGAATAATTGATGTAAAAGCCATTGTGGAGCAGTCACTGAAAACAGCAGTAAATTTGACATAATGTGGTAGTTTCTATGAATAAAACAAATCACAGTAATATTGCTGTGTATAAAGATTTGTGCCTTGTAGATTAATACGGAAGCATTGAAAAGAAAATTCAAGTGTCAGGGGAATGGTTCTCCTCTTTCATCCTTACCTTTTGTTCAGAAGATAGAATAAATGCAAACCAAGTTTTCTGTACAATACATCACAGGGCTTTGTCAGTATGTATTTGTTTCCAAAGAAGTCTGAAAGAAAATCTTCATATCTGTTTGCAGGTTAAAGGGCCACAAAACAGAAGAGGGAGGGGTCTGAAACAAGGACATAGATATAGGGAAGTTTAGCCTTTTTCTGTCCTATGTCAAACCATTTCAGGATATCTATAACCTCGGCAAAATATGAGGAAAAATCTGGGAAGTTTGCTGTCATTAAAATGCATTTTATCTTCTGTGTTGTTTCTAGAAGTCTTTCCCACATTTGTCCATGATACATAGAAAACTGTTATTCTTGATGAATATTCAGAGATTTTTCTCTCAAAAATATGAAAAATGAGAAATTGTATATTCAAATAATAATGAAAGCATTAAGATCTGTATTTCATGAGTGTTATTTCAACTGCTCAGTGAACACTCTTGACTGCAGATCTTGTTAAGCATAGCTATGCCTTGTTCTACAGACTGGCTTGCTGCAGGTACTTAAAAGGTTGTTAAATTTTAACTCCTAAAAGTGTGAACAACATCTGTTTCTCTGAAATTTGAGTACTTTAGAATTACCAGGTCCTCTTGCTAAATATGTCTCTTTTAGGCCAACTCATCTTTAAACTGATCTCTTTTCCTATGACCCTGAAAAAACCTTTACCATAGGTATCCATAACATGAGAAGTAAGAAATGCCTAAGGAGCAATAATTATCTCTATTGCTAACTTATACAATCAATAATACAAAAATAGCTTGTCCATAACCCTTTGGAATGATTTTGGAAATCTGTATATGAAATCCAGTCTGGTTCTATGAAACATTTGTTCTCCTGTGTATCTGTGTTATGGATGTAATATTGTTAACTGTCTGAGATTCTGAAGGACAGACCATAAGAAACAAACCCTCAAATTTCTCCATTATTATACCTTTTGTTGCCACCTCATGTGGTTACTTTTTTGTTGTCCCCATCAGGCAGAACAAAGAAAAATCAGATACACGGGTCAGAAACAGATTGCTCAAATAAAGGGAGAAGATTGGAAGAAGTAAATCTGAAATCCTTGCAGTTCACTCCCAAATAGCACACAAAATGAAATGAAAGATGAGGCCAGAGAAGCTGTAAAACAGAACTGGTAAGCATTTACCTAGTGCTCAGTGTGTCAAGTGTAAGTATAAACTTACCCTCTAAATACACATATTCCAAAGCATATTGGCGACATGACTTTTTTCTGATGTTAAAAATTATCCACACATCCTTCCAAAAGCATTTGGCTTCAGCCTTGCTCCTTTCCTTTTGAAATTTGTAGTGCAGCTTTCAGTAGAAGCTGAGCCTGACTTGAAAAAGATTTATATCGGTGCAGAATCCTTTGAAAAATCCCACTTTACATCTAACATAACAGCAAGACAGCAATTATGTGTGGGTTTTGGAGGTAAGGTATGACAAGGAAACAATAAGATTCCCCAAACCAGGTAACACAGATCTCAAGTTAGAGCACTTTTGATTTGATCACTTTTATTTTCTTGTCCTCTGTAGACGACCCTCAAACTAAAGTAATTTATATTTTTTCAGACACATGTGGAGAGATATTCAGGTCAGACCTCTGTGATAATCCATTTAGCTTGTTGCACCAAATTAACTTTTCATGTTGGACATTTGACAGGATGATAAATAAACAAAATGATGTAAAGTTGCTTACTTATTTTTATTTTTAACATGATAATTATTTTAGCAGTAGCTGTCAGATAACACAGAGAGATGAGGAAAATGCTGTTGGATTTTGAAAGCAACTAAGCATGTAATTACTTTTTTAAAGATTCAAATAACTGGGGTCATCCATTTGAAGAGGAGTTCAAATTTTGGTCGTTGTGTTCAAATTGTTCCACATTACCCATTGTAGGTACTACAAAGAGAACACTTTCTATTTCAAAACTCTTTAAATGCTCCCAAGATACTGAATGGAAAAATGTTTTATAACTCTCTGTTGAATCTATCAACAACTTCTTTATTTTAATGCCTATATAAATTGGGAAAAAATACCTGATATCAAACACAGCAGCACGCAGGTAATACTAACAATGATATTTGAAATTTTATAGCATTTTCTATTACAAGCCTTCAACCTCAATTTGTTTTCATTTAAAAATTGGAATTGCCACTGAAAAATCAATGAGAACTGGGCAACAGAAACACAGGACTAGTCTGCGTGGAAGGATTTACGTCCCAAAGTAAATCAACTCTGACAGATTTCATATGCTTTGGAGGAAAATAAACAAACAAAACCAAAAAGATAAAAAACTTTCTTTTTTAAGTCACTCTGAAACATGGGAAAAGCATAAAAATGATTAGAAACAGATCAAAGGCAATGATGCCAAAAATCAGGCCTTACAAAACCCTTATAGAAGTGACCAATATTTCAGATTTCATATATTTTTTTTCCCTTGTAGGAAGGAAGGGACAGACAGTGGGAATGGGATGATTCAATGCAATTCTACAAAAAGCATTTTAAAGTTTGCAAATATATTTGCATTTTAGCTTTTATTCATCTATCACTATACAATTACACAAGAGTTTCAGCATTTCCAGCTAACACATATATCAATTATTTCAGTAGAAAAGTCAAAATGCTGCAAATATTATATTGCCCATAAACCCCCAATTTTCTCCCAGCTTTTCAGAAACAACACATTTTGAATCAATTTACCTTTAAAAATATGTCTTGTTAAGTACAAGCCCAGCAGATGGATTTGAGATCCCTGGTTTTTTAATTTACCTATAGAATGGATGAAACATTACAGAAGTGGAACCAAGTTGGAAATTCTATTGCTAAAAAAGGCTGCGGTTCCCTCTCTCATGTCTCTGTTAATTCTTCAAATTATAAATGGAAAATTAAGCTTTTTCAGTCACAAAAGGCTAAACTTGAATTTAAAATTATAAGATTATATTGAATTGAAAATATAATTTTAGGAATCATTGTTAAAGGTACAACTGTAATGCAAGATTTTCCTGTTGCTACCAACTCAAAAAATCCATATATATTTACAGATACTAAACTAATTAACCTGGGGACAAAAACTTTTAGCACCATCTGCTATAAATTGGCCAGAAAATTTCTGCTCTGGAAGAGTAAGGACTCTTAAGTCTAACAAGTTTTTAGAGATTTAAGTTGACAGAGCAACACAGGTATAACTTTCAGAACCTGTAAATTCTAAATGAGTCCCAGAGATTTTATCATAAATATTAAGCTTCAATTTCTTTTCCAGAAGTAAGAAAGAACGATCATGATAGATGACTGCTTCTAAAAGAGCAGACATGACAATTTAGTCTGGTTTATTTCAATTTGTTTGTTTTTTTCTTATTTCTGAAGTAAAATCTTTTCTTACACTGTAACACATCTGACTTCCATGAGTTTAGAGTTTAATTTGGGGACACAATATCCTGCATTTTCCTTATCTCCCCCAGTAATACTTGTTCTTCCTGGTTATCTTTGAGATTTTATCTTTGAGATCAAGTTTATCCAAGAGAAAAAGGACGTCATAAATAATTAAGTCAAATTGTGAGGGCACACATATTTTTGAAGCATTTAAAAATAAGAGTATGTGGAAGCTGAAAACAGCATAATCTCCCACAAAAACTGATTTTCACTGCAGTCACTTGTGAACACATGAACAGTCAAATACAAAGAAAAAGAATAACTTTTCAGGGGGAAGCAAGCTAGTAAAATTCCTATTGAGTAAAAGTACAACTATATGAATAGTACAACTCTACAATGATACTATTTATACAAATTCTAAACACTTCAGAAGTAAAAGGATAGGGGAATTATAATTTCTTCCTGTTGTATAATTTCATATATTCTCTTTTGGCTAGGAAATATGTGAAACAAATTAAAACATTTAAAGACATTTTTGTTTAAAAATACTTTTAAACCATCTCCAAAAATACATGAAAAACATGACACTTTTGAAACAGAAGAAAAGCATTTACACCACCTTTGGGAATGTCAAGAAAATATATTTGGTCATTCAGAAATCATAGAAATAGAGATTTTAAACCATTTGTTAAATAAAGGACAAAAGCTGAATTTTCACCTAATTTCTAATAACTAAAATTCTCAATCATCAGAGAAAAAATAAAAATACAGAGAATTAGAAGACATTCTGTCCAAAGTGAAATTTAGATTTGGTAAGATGAAAGTTAAAGAGAAAACATGTTGGAAGGCTATTCTAGAAAACAAGAAAAAAAATACAATCCAGGTAAAAAAATACCAGAAATATTAAAAAAGATAAAAATAATAAAAAAAAGAGACAAGCTAATGAATTTTGAAAACACCACAATGCATAGACTAAATGTCATGGTTTTAAAGCAGTAACTAAAAAAATTACTAGAAAACTTACTTATTTCTTGGTGTGAGATATGGATTAGAACAAGAGCAAAACAGGCTTAAAAGGAATAAAGAAAGTTTATTAACAAAACTACAAGAATAAGAACACCAGAATAAACTTCCAGAAAACCCTTTTATCCCCCACTACCCAACCATTGCCTTGTTTACATGAAAACATCAAGACAAAAAACTTTGGAACTTTGGTGTTTAAAACAGTCTCAATTCCTGCTAGAGTCTTTTCATCAGTCTTTGTAGAGAAACAGAAGTCTTCTTCTGCTAATCTATGGAGTTTTTCACAAGAAAACTATTTCTGTTATAGCTTTCTATTTCTCTGATGCCAGCTGCCCGGAAATCTGTCATCAGTTCACTCCTCCCATTTCACATCACTCTGAGGTGTGTTACAGGTCATGAGTCTAGGGATGTCATTTTTAAGGATGAGTTATTCAAAGGCAAAAGTTCTCTTAATCTGTCTCTGTGAGCTTCTCTGGAAACAGAAGTTTTCTCTTTGCCTCAAGTGGCCCCAAATCTTTAACTATTCCTTCTCCCCCTCTGTTCCAGCACCTCACTGTATCACAACTACTTCACTGTTTTGCTCAAAATCGACACTTAGAACACTCCATTCTTCCCAAAATACTATTTCATGAATTAAAGGTTTTTTCAGAACACTATTGTCCATCTCCATAGCATTAACGGAAAAATATTTCAGCTTATAAAGCATCTCCTTATTCTCTCTTCCCCATCTAAAACTTAACTCTTTTCTTCACGGTCTTTGATGGTTTTATGATGTCTTTTTCATGTTGATTGTCTCTCTCTCTCTGTCTCTCTGGGAAAAGGAGTAATCTGCAAGTCTCATCCAGGTAGTAAAATAGTTAAAGTCTCAGAAAAGCTGCAGATGTTCATTGTGTCAGGTTTCAGTCCAGCAGCAGAAACTACAAACTAAGCCAGGCCGGCTGGCTCTGTTTCTCCCCCCTCCCACCTCTGCGGCCTTGTCTGGCCTAGTTGGGGGGGAGGAGGCCGAGACAGAGCCTGCTACCTCTTCAGAAGCCGGAAACCAAAAAGAACAAGAAAGCCCTGGCTTTACATCTTAAGGTGGTGTTCACAAGTTGAACTCATTTTTCAATGGTCAAAACTGCTGTCAATTCTTAGAAATGACAAATGATCACAAGAAAAGACTCCCATCAGTCTCTCGCAGCTTCAACTTCTTCCCAGCTCCCAAAGCTATCTTAAATGTAAAGTCATCCCATGACACTAAACTATGACATAATGTGGAGAAAATAATAATTCTGTCAACTATGAGAAAATCAGGTATTAATTATTAAATTTTTTCTTTCTTAAAGAAATTCATTGTTTACTCTTATCTACAGCAATGTGAAATTTTGCATGTTACAGTGAAGAAAGCATCTGTTAAATACTATTTAAGCTGTTGAAAGAAACTGTAAATATATACTGGGAAACTGAGGAGGGACATTTTATCAGGACCTGTAGTAATAGGATAATGCATACAAATTAAAGGAGGGGAAATTAGGTTAGACATTAGGAAGAAATTCTTCCTTGTGAAAGTGCTGAGGCCCTGGCACAGGTTGCTCAGAGAAATTGTGGATGTCCCATCCCTGGAAGTGTTCAAGGCCAGGTTGGATGAGGCTTTGAGCAACCTGGTCTAGTGGAAGCTGTTCCTGTTCATGGGAGGGGTTTGGAACAAGATGATCTCTAAGGTCCCTTCCAACCCTTTAACATTCTATGATTTTATTCTGACTTGTTGAAAAATGGGAAACACATTCACCTTTAAAATTTTGTATAGAAATCTGTCTACTAAACGTGTCAAGAGCACTGTATTTACCTGTAACACTGGAACCTGGTTGCAGGGATCTGGGAGAGGGTGCTCTGAATTTCCCTTCCTAAATGTGACTTTGTTGACATTAAAGCTGTATCTGCAGTACAGCTGGGTAGGGACAAATCCACATCCTACAGAGCTGCCACCGGTTGTGTGCTAACACTGCCACTTCCAAGCCATAGCAAGGAATTCCAAAGGTTCAGTGAAATCTCTCTCACAAGATTAGAGAAAATCTTGGCACTGCTCAGCCATAGCCAAATTATGAGAGAGCTTCAGACATGACTACAAAACATGGTGTTATACAGGCTGCTATAAAGAAAATTAACTTCACCCCAGCTGGAGCCAGTACAATAGATAAAAAGAATATTACTTAATCTAATGATACAATTTAGTGAGTAAATAAGTATTAATTAAGTATAGATGGTAACCACTACATCTACTTCAATGATATGAAGGTTTCACATTGATGACAGTTGGTGGCACTAAATGACAAGGTAAAGAGAGGAAAAAAAGAAAAAGTGAAGGTAATTTTTCCAGTACTTGCCACTATTTAGATAATAGGGAATTTTAACCTCCTGGGAAGAAAACTCTTAACAGCTGAATTATGAAAAGTTGCAAGAAGATATGAATCTCTGCATTAAAAAATTCAGTCGGACCAATATTGTTAAAAATCACACTCCTTGTTTGATTTGTCACCATTTTGGAAACAATATATTCAATATCAGGAGGCAGACACTGTGTTTATTTTTAAATCTTATTTTCTGCATGGTTTTACTATTTTAACTCAGACAAACAAAACATAGTTTTCTTATTCCATGTTAGAAAACAAGTTTTTTAGTTCTCATTGATCAGGTTTTATATTACTGCATGAACTGCTGGGATTTCTGCTCTGTCGACAGGATTTAGACTGACCATCCTTTCTGCTTAACTTTCACAGTCATGCTCCACTGTGCACTGAAGTCAATATTACAAATTTTAAATAGACATTTGATGCTTGCATATCTACTGGGCTCACAGAACAACATACCACAAGTGATAAATTTGGGACCTGCTGGACAGCAGTCTATTTTCAGACACCTTAAGATACATCTTTCTAAAAGTCCTCCTTCATAAGGAGTGGTTACTGTACTCAGATTTTAGGCTCCTGGTACATCAAAGAACTTTTTCAAGAACTTCTGAAAGTTTCTGAATTGGTGGAAGGTGTCTCTGTCCACTGTGGGGGTTGGAACTAGATGATCTGTAAGGGCCCTTCCAACCCAGGCCATTCTGATTATACAATAATGTGTAATAGAATATTAAACTATGTCAATGTGAGCAGGAAATAGCTTGTTTCCAGCTGTATGACATCTCTCTATTGGTTAAGTGCACATTTAGGCAAAGCCCATATGATCTGTACCCCTAACAGATTTCTCTGAGTCACACAACCTTTTATGCTTTGTTAGAACATTCTGGGTTCTCTAAAGGAGAGGGTTATTTTTGCCACTTGTCTATATCAGATTAAAACTGTGCTCCTTGAGCTGGCTCAGCTAAGCCAGACATGCCTGAAGAGGGGTCAGAGAGCATTAACCCTTCATCCCATACCACTAAACTGCTCACAGAACACAGCATGTGGCCTCCTCATGCTGCCAAACAACATCAAAGCAAATCCAGGCAGGTGATCCAGGGGATTGTGGGGCTGATGAAGAGACACACAGGTTAAGTAGCATAGATAAGGGAGACAAATTCAGGATCTATATTCAGGCTCAATTCAGTCTGGCAGCCCTGCAAACACCCTGAGTCATTTGCTGCTCCCTTGATCTTGGACATCAAGGTAGGCAAAGTGACTAAATTAATTATAGATTTTTTTTATAATTTTAAAGAGTGCTTTTAAGCTAAGAATTGAAGCTTCCTTCTATAATTTTAAAGAGGACTTTTAAGCTAAGAACTTCGCTTGAAGTTCTTAAGAGTTTTCAACTCTTAAAAAAATGAAGTTTTGGAAAAAGTCAGTCTTTCCTGTTTTGAAGTCAATAAAAAATTCTAGCTAAATGAAAAGTTGAAGAATAAAAACCTCTTCTCTTTTTTTTTTTTTAATTTTTTGTTTGTTTGTTTGTTTGTTTTGGTTATTTGTTTTTGTTTTTGTTTTTTTTTGGTCTCTGTGTGGATCTCATCCAGACTTGGCTTTTTGCTTGGTCATTTCTTAGTGCCCAATGGGAAAATTCAAGAAGGCTGATGCATCAACTTTCACTACCTGCAAACTAAGAAGGAACAAAAAGAAAAAAGGACCAATTTTATGGCACAAAGAGTCTAAAGTGATAGTGTAGGGAAAAGGTTTCAAATTATGTTACCTGTTGTCAGAAATGGATCTTTAATGGCAAATAAAAGCTGATCATGTCCCTAAAGTAAAATAAACTGAAGGATGACAGCAAAAGATATTCATAGGGAGTGAAAGGAAAGTGCTTTGCTTTGGAATCAGGCCATAAGGAAAAGCGCAGCTAAGGATAATTCATTTTACAATCTTCCCCAGGCTGTACTAGTCCTCTTGCAATTTTGGAGAATAATAGAACTAAAATGTTCTTTCCTGGAGCTGTGAGTTCAGCTTCATTAGGTCTTCTTTCTGTATATTGGAACTTCGATAGCAGGGAGCTTTTTCCCTTTCATCACCCAAAATGGACAGAAACAGATCATTAAGTCACCTCTCCTAATATCTGGAAGTATCAGCTAAGCTTAGAGATGTAGTGCATGTTTCTCCAGAAACAGCCCACCCTTTTTCTAGGAATTATGTCAACTAACTCTTATAAATCCAGCTGGTTGTAGTTGGAAGTTAATGTTAACAGGCCTGATCCAAAGCACACTCAAACTGGGGGACTTTCACTGACATCACCATTGCAGCCATCACTGGTCATAGAGGGAGCCCCAGGACACCACAAAATAGTAATTATATTTATAAAAATATTAAGAAATCATACTTACATTTTAATCTTACTACATTACATATTTATAGTAATAGTATATTAAACTGAAACTCAATGTAAATATCAGATTTCAGTAGTATATTGAATCTATATTAAAATACAGCTTTTAAAACATATATTTAATTAAGAAACAATGTTTAAAAGTAGTTTTCTTGCAAACTGTAATGTATATCTCATTACTGCATTTATAAAAGAGTCAGCTTAGGTTTAAACACTTCTCAGCATATAAAAAGGAGCTAAGCCACATTAAAAGGCCATACATTATTTTAACTAATAAATCTACTTGAAAACCAGTGAAATTTAGTCCCACATTTTAACAAGTATTTAGGTGAGATGGTGATGATCTTGAGAATGGTTTTAAATAACTTGCATGTTCATGAATACTAAACAAATTAATTGTTGAGGGAAACATATTGCTGCAGCTGTTGGAAAATCAACAAGAGAAAATTAAACCTGATTCATAATTTTAACACTGACTCAGTAAAGTATGGAAACAGGCTTAAAGCTGTTACAGCTGTTACACAGAGCTTGTAAGTCAAGTCAGCCTCAAAGTGAAGTAAAAAGTCTTCCCTCTGAGGAATGTCTGTTGATTCAGAGAGATTATCCAAGGGTAGAAAATTAGTTGGAGAATGAAAAACAAATTTTTAAGGGAAGGTGTGCCAATAAAACCAGCAAGGGAGCAAATGCTGTTTCTTTATCAGAAATTTCAGCCATGTCCATATGGCTAGAGAGGTGAATATTGCAAGAGGGGATCAAGGCCTTAGCTCAAAGTATGGGTGAAAAAGTCCTGGTTAGAGAGTACTTAGTATTAAACACATGCTTTCAGCTAACTGAGTTTGAGGAAATTTTTCTGAAGGTACTTAAAATCCCCCAGACATCTCTTTAAATTAATCTTAAACTACAAATGTTAAAGGACTTTAGAAGGACTTTCACCATGTAATGTATTTAGAAAAAAAAGAAAAAAGAGCTGGCCAAAACCCCAAAATCTACCAGTACAGGTTCAATTCCCAGGCCAAATGTCTGGAAAAGAGTGGAAAAAAATACTCCAGCTCATTGTGAGCATCCCAAATTACACATAGGTCTTAGGAAAACATAGAAGTTACAACACGGGCATTTTAAAAACAATTCACTCAAAACAATCTCATTCAATTTTTTTTCCCCAGGAGAGGAAGAGAAGGGGTTTAGACTAGATACTAGGGAAAAAAAAAAAAAATAAAAATCCTTGTGAGAGTGGTGAGGCCCTGGAACAGATTCCTCAGAGAAGCTGTGGATGCCCCATCCCTGGCTGTGTTCAAGGCCAGGTTGGATGAGGCTCTGAGCAATCTGGTCTTGCTGAAGGTGTCCCTGCCCATAACAGGGGTGTTGCAATGAGATGATCTTTAAGGTCCTTTCCAACCCAAACCATTCCAGAATTCTATGATAGCAAAGGTTTTAGATTGGCTCAGTCAGATGTTTTGACTTAAGCAGACTTCTGATTCTGTTTTATATACAAATTTATCATAGTGAAGCTTTGCAAGGTGAATGCAAAGCTTTTGAAATTCTACTCTCAGAAAGCTGCTATCAGTGGCTTGGTGCCTGGAAGGAAGCCTGTGAAAGGGTTTCATAAAAATTATATTTCAGCAGAAACAACTGTTTAACATTATTTCTATGTAAATATAGTTTTATATATGCAAATTTAAAAGATACACATTTTATTCCTTTGCTTTTTCTGATTAACTTAAAATAGAAACATTTTGCTATTGATTTGAGTTAGTCTTTATTGTGCTCTGTCCAATTACAAAATGATTAAGATATAAAAAAGTGGAATATTTTATTCTAAGCAGATTAATGGCAAGTGTTCATTTGGGGTTGAAAATGTGAGACAGTGAATCAGACATGAAGGAAGTTAACTCGCCTTTACTGACGCTGTAGTGTTTTTAGGTTAAAAAAGATGAATGTACTCCCTTTATATTTTGCAGTGATTTCTAATCTTACATAGAAGTATTTTACAAATTTCTGAAAAAAAAAAACCCCAAAAACCAAAACAACAAGAAGCAAAACACAATGCACACACTCCTAACCATCCCCCCCCCCAAAAAAAAAAAACAGATAAAAGGGTTTTCATTATTTATATTCGAAACTTACCTTGAAAGTTCCAATCCAAGCAGATATGTTTTGCTGGGAGTACAAATCTAGGCACAGCTTTTTAAATATTCCAAGATCTGAAGGAAAACCAAGGCTTCCCTCTGTGAAGCATTAATCTGCCCACCGGAGGGCAGTGCTGCTCTTTCCAAATCCCATATTTTTTCCCATTTATTTGGAAGGGAAAAAAGGACAAGCGTTAGAAGTCTGAGTTTCAGGGTGCATCTCTGCAAAGTGCAGTCGAGCTGCTGCTCTTAGTGTTGCTCTGACAGCTTAGAACAGGGAAAACACACAGAAATGTTCCCAAAGTTATTTTCTGGACGGAGTTAACTAACCACTGAAATCATGTACACATGAAAGCTTTTTGTTGATAATTCCACAATATACAGTTTCACCCTGATTTGACAACACTCAGCCTATGCAACTTTGGTAAAAATAATAGATCTCTGTTTGAATTACATAAAAAAGGAAGACTTTAACAATAAACTCTGTTTCTGAAAATGGCAGCCTTGATTTCCTACTCCAGGGAGAGAGTTTTCCTCCTTCGTTATTATGGTTACAATTACAAAATTTTACAAAATTACTGCAAAAAAGTTTTGTTTCTGATAAAAAACTGCAGCTATCAGAAATGGTTCTACTTATTCTTCAACCATTACATTTTGGTCTCTGAGTAATTACCAAAATAATTTCATTCTTTCATTCACTTGGAAACTGATGATCACACAGACTATGCTAGAACACTTCTGCTTCTTGATGAAAGGGTTGCCTCTTCCTAAAAATCAGGAAAAGCAATACATTCCAGATGGCTACACAAACTAGTTAGGCATGGATCCATCAGCAACACAGACATTTATGTATCTGCCTGACTAATTTTTTATTCAAATCCTTGAAAACAAAGTAGTACACCAACAAAAATTAATTTAGACTATTTTTATTGAAAACTTTCACTTTAAGAAAGATAAAAAAGGAATAAAAGTTGTTGCTGGCTTTTATTCAGAAAACCAGAGATGCCTTTTAATTAGCATTTGTTCTTACCCTCAGTACTGCACTCATTAAGATGAGACAAGCCTTCCTTAAGTTCTGCTTTACCATTACCTATGTAAATACTGCTATTTAATCAACTTCAAATGTGTGAAGAGGGTACAAAGGATTTTAGTCACTTAGGATTGCAGCACAGAAAAATAAAACTTCAAAATTTTTTTTCTTCATGTTTACAGAAGCCAGAAATTTCCCACAGGATTTCTAAGGTTCGACATCTCCAGCATGGTGGTGATTTTATGCACAATTTAGTGTAGTCTTTTCTACAGGATTTTTAACAAAGTCCAACCAAGCTCAACAACAGCTTTAGATGGGAAATAAGATTGAATATGTCAAAGAAGATTTATGTGTGGATCATTATTTCTAGGCAGAGGAGATTGATAGCTGTCTTGGGGAAAGTATTATGGTCCTGAAACTCTCAAAAAAGATATTAATTACAAGAATGAGGATGATCTCTTTGTGAAATGATAGTTCTTTATAGCTAGTTTCTATAGCTCAATTGCCAAATTAGATCGCATCCTGAAAAATTGTTTCTAGGGAGTATTTTCTTAGATAAAGATCAGTGAATCCAGTTTTACTCTGATTACATCTGCCTGTTTCTTGTTTTCCACTCACTCTTGCTCATATTACCATTTTTTAAAGGATTTGGATATGGAATCTGTAACTTCCCTGTAGGATAACTGAAAGGCTCCCTCTAGATTTGTTAACTCTCTATTGGCACCAGTTGCACTTCTCACAACTGCAGAGGCAGATCTGATCTGATACTAAATTAAGACAAGTTTTGCATGGTAATGACTAGGCTTAAAATTCAACTTGGTGCATGTCCCAGAAGTTTTATATTGTCACCTTCCATCCTCCTTTCCACACCCACAGCTCACTTCTAATAAGATCTCTTGTCTTCAAATTCACTGTTTTTAGCCCCACAACAAATTCCATTTGGATGTTTTTCATAATGCTGGACTATAATCAGAAGCTATGAGAAGAAAGCTAGAAAGTTCATAAAGAATTATTCTATTTCATTTTCTTACTGCTAAAGAGTTTTAAACTGACAGAATGCAAATAATCAAATAATCAGTAAATAGGGAAACACAGCTCACTTCTCTTAACCTTTGAATAAGAAGCATAGAGAGCTAAATAGCCACAAATCATCTACAAAATGACCTTGATATCTCAGATGTTGTTGACATAGTCAACAAGGGCATTTGAAGAAAAATAAGAGGAAAAATTGCTGTTATCTTATAAAGAGCATCTCTATAACTAATGTATCCACTTGTTCCTTTTCCTAACTCTTCATTTAAATTAGGGCTTAATTTTTCTTGCAATGGAGGATGGTGGAATCTGCTGTTATAGCTGGAGGTTCCACATGTAAAGTCTTCTACAGTTTCATATGTACTCATCTTCCCATCTTCATTGCTTATTTTAAATGTTGTGCTAGGCCTTGATTTTGCCTCAGGGTTTGCTGTGACTTAAAAATAGATATATAAATAATTTCTGCTTGTTGTCTTGCACAAACCTGCTGTATGAATAGCACTGAACACCACTGAAAATAAGATGATGGGTGGAGAGAAATATGAATTAAATGTGGAGCCAAGAATTTCCTATAAGCCTAAAAAAAATCTTAGCATAAATGCAAATGAAGCAGTAGTTATTAGAGTTACAAAACACTAACACATAGTTTAAACTAGTAAATAAAACTTACTGACTATAAAAAAACTTAAGAGCTGTACAGGATGACTTATCTATACCTCCAACATGTTATGCTCATCTTTTCTATGACTGCTACAGTCAGTTGTGACAATTTTCTTGAACCAGAGAGATCTAGAGTTGCATCAGCATACCAAAGACTTTACAAGAGAAGGATGCTGGTGGTGGATTTTCTTTTGCCTCCCTTGCTGCCTTTCCTGTACTCCCAGGGAAAGGGTGAAAGTTGCCCTATAGCCTCCCAGAATTGCCCAGGAGCTGCCTGGGGCTGCATCCTCTTCCCTGGGGATGAACTTCCAGAGCTGGAGCTCAGACAAGCTGGGCAACAGGAACCCAGCTTAGCCCCCCTCAGGCTGAGGACACTCCCTGGACAGAGCAGTGCAAAGAACACCCAGGAGAAAAACATATTACTGATAGTTCTAAGCAGGTTACCTGAGGCTGTCCTGAGATTTTTTCTTGGTCTCAGGAAGGAAACAGTCTGTTCCACGTATAAATGATGCCTATTTTAGTTCCTGGGGTAATGAATAGAGTACCAACTCACTCTGATGTTTTCTAGAAACTAGAAGAAAAGTTAAGGGAACACCAGAGACACCTGAATTTATATTAGAAAGCTGATTTTTGCTAAAGTTAATACCTAAAAGGAGAATGAAAAAAAAATCATATCCTTTAACCACACTGTAACTTCTGCAAAGTAGCAGGAACAGCTTCCACAATCAGCCTACTCCTGACTTAGTGGAACCAGAAAATGTGCGTGTAGAAAATTATGTTATATTATCTTTTTGAAGAAAGTCTTTGGGAGAGAAAATTAAGCACACAAAGTCATTAATGACTCTAGAAAAATAAACTATCTCAGATTGGAAAAAAATGATATTGATTTTCATTTTGCTTATTTAACTTGGGAAAACATTCTCTTCCTTTTCTCTTCCTTTTATTCTCCCATCAAAATCATGCCATGAAGGAATCCAAGTAATCCATGAGGCAATCCTTCACGGATAGGAAGATGACTTACTGTGCTACCATTAGCTATGCAAAGAATATTTACTTTGATCAGCCTGTGTCAGTTGCAAGAAGAGATAACAATCTTTCATCCATATAAATGCAAACAGGTGCAAACCATCTGTAATAAATATTACTTTCTGAGTATTCAGAATTAGGAATATGAAAGATGGACTTTTCTTATAAAGATAAGTAATCAGTCCATGAAGAAATGTTGGCATTTCTCATGGCAGTAGATGCCTAGAGTTCCTCTCACAGAAGTTCTGAGCAATCACCCACCAGCTGTCATTCCAGTTTTCCTAGGTCATAATTTCCTGAGCCAGTCATGATGCCTCAGTTACAGAATAGTGTATTTGAATTTCTTTGACTTTGAAGATGTTGGTGATTATGTCACATTCCTTTTGACACTTCCAAAGTGTTTGAGGCTAATGCATACTGTGCAGGCCCTCTGACATGGTCTAGAGAAGAACAAAATGCCTTTGTGAATTCTTCTTTGAATAAAGATAATCTTATAATACCCAATAATTAATTTGGCTATTCTGGAAGTTTTGAATTCATGCCTGCATAATGCCAACTTAGCTCAACTCCTGCTCCAGTTTTGGCCTGACACACTCATGCTAAGACCTGATGGATGCTCTGATGAAAGACAGAACAACGTGTGGTTGGGATGCAATGCACAGTAAAGAGTAGAGTCCCCTCTGTAGCCATTATTACCTTAAGCTCGCCCTCTCCTGAAGATATAACCTCCTGCCCTCTCTCATAGCAATTGTCTGGAAGTCTCTTCGGAATCCAGTAAGTAATGGATGCGGTACAGACCAAATTTCCAAGATGGAAGGTATAAATACATTGGCTTACCTCAAGCTTAGCCTTAGGCTGTGCCAGAAGAGATTCAGGTTTGACATAAGGAGGAATTTCTTCACTGAAAGGATTTTTAAACATGGGAATGGGCTGCCCTGGATAGTGAAGTCACAATTCCCTGAAGGTGTTCAAGAAACAACTGAACACGGCACTTGTTGCTGTGGTCTGGTTGACAAGGTGTTGATCAGTCAAAGGTTGAACTCAACGAGCTCAGAGGTCTTTTTCAACCATGATGATTGTGTGATTCTTTAAAAAAGCTTCTGAAGCAGTTCCAGCAGCAGCTGGACTGCTGAGTCTTTTGTGCTTCCCAGAGTGATGCAGGGGAGGAAGATGAAAAATGAGTGCTCTCACCATTATCCAGTGAGTAATTTTGCTCATAGACATATGAGTCTGTACAAAGGAAATCGAGGCAATATTTGTCTTGTTTGGTTTTATTTTGGCTAGTGAGTTCATAAAATAAAGCTTAATTTACAGAAACCATTGTTTCCTAAATTTGAGATATTCAAATTGACTGTGACATTAATGTTCACTGAAAGAGGACCTCACATTCCTCTGGTGCACAAATGGCATTGTGATTAGGACAAATAATAATACTATGAATGTTCATATTAACTTAATTATTAGTTATCATTGCTAGCCATGGGGTAAGTAAAGTTGTTAATGATTGCTGCATTCATATACCAGGTGGAAAAGCAAGATAAGGAGCCCTTGGAACAGCTGCATCCAGGCTGGTATTGCACAAATTTGAGCAAAGGTTGTCATATCATGTTATAAAAGTCTGAGATGGTTCCCAAGCAACCTGTTAAACATGCTTACAATGCACTGTGCTCTGTACTGCCTGTAGAGTAAATAAATCTGTCCTTGTCTTAGTGGGCATTTTTTTGTTTGTTTTTTTAACTTTTCCTGCTTATTTACTCAGTTTTAAAGCCTGTGAAGAAAGGTGATAATCCCTTGCAGCCTTAGACCATCCCCCAGCAGTCCTTGCCCTTACTTCAGAAAATTCAATAGGCTCATCTCCCCTGTCAGGCTTGGGAAGGTCAGTTTTGAAGATTAACATTTAAATGAGACCTTCCAAAAATGATCAGCACTTCTGTTCCATAAAGTTGTGAGCTGTCCTGAAAAAGAAGTCTGAACAAATCCTACCTTCTCCACCTCTTACAACCTGTTTCCAATCAAGACCAGCAGCTAAGAGTGAATTTGATATTTTCAGGCCAGGCCTGAGGTATGTATTATTTATTGATATCTTAGACAAGAATTTCTAAAGAGGCCAAATTTAAAAATAATGCTGGAGTGCTCCCCCTGGACACAGGTTACCAATGGGATTTCAGAAAGGAGCATGACCTCTGATCGCATCAATATTTGATCAGACAATAAATGTGACTTGCTTAGAAGCTCAAAGGTGGCAGAATTCTCAGTGTTTATGTTCTGTATGTTAAAATGATAGCAAACCATTTTAGAGAGTACTGGTGTCACAGTAGAAGCTATATTGTTCTCTCAGCCCCTACCCAATCTTCATAGAGTGACCTGGGTTGGAAAGGACCTCACAGATCATCCAGTTCTGACCCCACTTCCACTAGATCAGTGTTCTGACCTTGAACAATGACAAGGATGGAGCAGCCACAGCTTCTCTGGGTATCTCACAGCACCCTCAATTTATGTCTTGCATCTCTGAACAGTTATATTTTTCCTTTTCCAGCCTCCCACTATGATCCTGGAAGAGGTACCTCTTTCTGTGAATAGTTATTTTATCTATATTAACTGCGACCTAAATCACTGGGGTTTTTTTTGCATCTTTAATGATTGGCCGAAATACAATTGTAGGAATGCTGTGGTAATACAGAAAAAGCTCCACAGCTATAAAAAGCTTCAGGCCAAGTATGATACTGTCAGTAATGACAAACACAAGAAAATGGTACATTTTTGTTTGCTTAATATATGTTGATGGCAAGACACAGATCTTGATACTTCTAAACAAACTGAGTTTCTTGCAGATAGAGGTATGGAAGAATAGGAATAAGGGAGAATAGGAATAAGAATATGGAAGAATAAGGAGGAAGAGGGTGTAAATAGAAATAATTAGACGTGAGGAACCACTAGTCTAGTAAGCAAATATAGGGATTCTTTGAAGGAAAAATAAAAAGCTGAAAAATATCTGAAACCCAGAAAAAAATACTTGAATCTATTGAGATATCTTTTTTCTCCATACTTCAGGATTATTCTCCATTTTCAGGTGTGAACTTCACAGAGATGAACAGCATAAACAGAGAACCCCCATGATACCAGAACTTACTCTCCATGAGAAATGAAGAGAGAATAACCCTTAAGTGATGCATTATTTAAGCACTGACCTGTGCAATGGTAACCAGCAGTCTGACAAATAAAATAGCATAAATTACTGGGTCACACTTTTCAGGGAGGATATTCTGAAATACGGCTCTGCACAACAAGATTATAAGTCCAATTGTGATTTCTTCTCCATTCCTGCCTAATAAAACAACATGAAAAGACCATTCCTGCAGTTTCAGCTGGGAATTTGACTGTCTGGACTGTATACTTCTGTATCAAGCTTAATATCTATATTTTTATCTGTATGTAGAGTTGCATTTAAGTAATCCCTGCCCATTCAGTGTTACTTTCAGCTAAAAGCATAGAAGGTTAATTAATCATGGAAAGTTAATTTTTCAGGCTATACTGGGCATCTGAACTGCTCATTGGTCTTTAGCTTCTCTGGCATGGCTTTCCCAAAAATATCAAACCAAACACAATCTCTTCTTAAAGCAAAATCATAGCTAGATCATAATCACTTTTGCTTTGGAACCTTTTGGAATGCATTGTGTGGACTGGAAAGAAAGTGTGCTTGACCTAGTTACACAAAAAAAGTATAGACTATGGGAAAAAAAATTGACAGTGGGGAGATAATTATACTTTCTGTTAGCAATTGTACCAAGATAAAGTACATTCAAGGTCAAAGAAATTAACAGATTCAGTGGGTTTTGACTTGAGGTCATTCATAATTTTTTTATACATACTCCAGAGCAGCACAACCTTGTGTCCAGCAGGGACAGGAAAGGCAGTAAAACAGACAAATGGCAAGGAGGGGAGGAAGGAAAATGTGTTGGAGTGAGTTGGCAAATCATTACAGGCATAGAAAACAGTACTAGGGGATAGAGAATAGGGAAAGGAAAAGACAGGGGAAACTTTCCCTTACCACAGGGAGACCTTGAGCAGCTGTCCATCTTTTGTTTCATTGCAACTAATGGCAGAAGGCACACAAAAATTACAGGCCAAAAATCCGTAACTATGATACCAATACCAGTGGTGGCAGAGGACAACTAAAAATAACTTATGGCTCCCCACCAAAACCTGAATCTTTCACTGTGGCTAGCAATACTGACCAAAGATATCATGAAGGTGCATTTCAGTGGTTTCTCATGCTGGAACTATTGTAGTTTTAAGTAATTTCTGTATGTGGGCATACATTATGAAAGTATTCAAGGAAAGAATAACTCAGAGGTATTTTGAAAGATGTGAGAGAGAGCATTTACATTTTTATAGTGTCTGCACAGGTACCTTTTAATAAACATACTCCTTTCTAGTTGCAGATTCCCCTCTACTTGAGAGGGGAATTTTTTCCTCCTATGTATTACAAAATCACCATAATTTCTTTATTCTCATTATAGTTTCTCAAGGCAGTGTTAGACTCAATTACAGTATATACATGAAGAAATGTTTTATATTTAATAAATTATTTCTGAGAATATCACCTTAGTTTGGGAAACTGGTTTTATATGGTGTCACCTTAGCTAGAAGATCCAGACCTGCACAACTTCCTGGTTTTATTATCCAATGAGCTCTTTTTGGGCAAAGGAGAATTTTCCCTGGAGATTTCAATGAATACAGAAGAAATATGTTCTGTGTCAATATCGCAGTCTTACAAAAAACCCCAAACCACAGCTAAGTTATATTTGTATCATTTTTTTCATAAACTATTACAAGTTAATTATCAACCACCTAAAGATCCAAATCATATCTTTTGCTGTCATTCAATTCCAGCAGAAAGATAGAAAGGTTTTTCTATTTGGTTACAGTATAAATATTTAAGTGGTGTCAAAATTAAATTGCTGATTTTTCTTCTTTTTTTAAATTTTTTTTTTCAACTAAAATATCAAAGACTTTATTGCATAAAATATTAATTCCATCCTGTGGATGGCACTCCTGGACTATCAAAAAACTAGTGACTTTTTAGAACTATGCCTTTGATGAAATTTTAAAGGGAAATTCAGATTTGTTTGTTCCATATCCACAATATTCAGAAGGCAAGACTTAAATAGCCAAGATACTTGTAAAATGACTGCAAATACTATTTGTTAAGTGCAGGCAAGCTTTTTTTATAGCCTCAGTACCCAGTCAAACCATCACAGGTAAGTTCAACAAATACAGAATGTCATCAAATGAATGAGAAACTAAATCTGCTGGGTAAGCAGCAGCAAAACATAATCACAATCCCAGAATGGTTTGTGTTGTACATGATTAAGCCAGCTCCAGGTCCCTGAGAAAAAAGCAAGTGAATTGTCCTTTAGGATGGTGATAGTTTGACCATACATTTTGCTTTCTCTTCCTGGACATCCTGAGATAATTCTCCCAGTCTCTCATGTAGGAATTATGAGGTTGAAAAAAGGCTTTGGGATTAATTTGCAGTGATACATAGTTTATGATGAAGAAGGGAGACACAAGGAGTAGAAGAAAGAGTATATGTGAGTGGCCCTAAATTTGCTCCTTTGTCCAGCCTAGAACAAATTTCTCTTTTCCTTGGACTGACCAAGGTCCCTAGCCTCTTGTTGCTGAAAAACTAGCACTTATGGCCAAGCAAAGTGAAGAGACATTTCCACAAATGAAAATAAGCAATGAATTTGTGAAAGAGTAATTATAAAGGTTACATAGAGAAAACCATGGAACAGAACTGTTTGATTTTGACCAGAAGACGTGCAGTAATGACTTCACCCTTGCCTATATTGCTCAGGGAAACTCTTAGAGTAAGGCAGTTCAGGAAACACAGGCCACCAAGCAAAATTCAACTCAATATATTTCATTATTGCAATATATTTCAATTTTTCAGGCCACCAAGCAAAATTCAACTCAATATATTTCATTATTGCAATATATTTCAATTTTTCAGACCTCTTGTGCTTGTAAACTTCTTGCTAAACACAGCTAGGTTCAAAGGAAATTCATTAGATTTTTTTTTTTAATCTACCTACAATTCTTCTTCCTTTTCCATTTTTTCTATCACAAACAATATCATACTAAGCACCTGCTGCTATTGCTGCTGCTGCTATACCCGTTCAGGGCAGGCAAAAGCAGGTAGTTGTGTTCTGTTAACAAGTTTTCCTATGGAAAGCATGTGGCATCCAGGGTTTACATACCCCTGGCTCAATCTAACTGCTGTGACAAATGGGATCATTTACAGGACTGTAAACAGCCAAACACTTGCAGCTATTTTCTGCACCTAAGTGATAAATTTTAATGCCTTAAACAGAGACAGTCTGTGATCTATATAAGCAATCTGTAAATCAAGATAATAAGTAGCCAAATAAAATTGTTCATCCTTTAGTGAGAAATGCCTTGTGAAAAGGGAATGCAGAGAAATTAATGAGTTAAGTGTCATCTCTGCAAGGAATAGTGTAAAACAAATTAATAATTAAGAATTCAAGGTCACGCTGGCAAGGGTTGATCAAGAGTTATATTTTTGTGAGAACCCCATGAGTGAGTACATTAAACTTTCCTGCTGCACAAACCACACAAAGCTCTCTCTATAAGACATCAAGCTCCAAGTGGTGTGCATCCTAGATATTACTTCAGGGAAATCCACGTTCAGATTCATGGTTAGTGCTAGCCAAATGTACATAGCAGTGATTATTTCCTTTAGATAAGTATCAGTTTATAAGAATGACCTCCTTATTGCAGGTATAACAGTATTTCCTCCAAATTAGAAGATAAGAGTTAAGTTAAAGTACTTGTTCTATACTGCATGTTCATACTTGAAATATAACTTAGCTTCAAATGGGTATTAAGTCTCACATCTTCAACAAAATGTATTTATTGCTCTTAGAAATTCAATTAAGTCAAGTGTGCTGAAGAAAAGATCTCAAAAGGCAAGATTTTTGTAAAGAATGGAAAAAGGGATCTTTATCTTTAAGGGGGTATTTTTTCTTCACAGCTAACTTAGCAACCAATTTAAATATATATAGCTCAGCCAGAATTGCTTTACTTAAACACCAAACTCCATTTCACAAGCCATTAATGACATCATATGAGACAGTTTCTCTCAATACCTCTGAGAAATTTTCAGCGTGCTTCCTTTTGTATTATTGCCTGCTTCAAACAGATCGTACTAAAGCATTCAAGGCATCCACATGGACGTACCAGAAAAATTATTTCCTTGCAAGAAATGTTTATCAAACCCTTATTCACTTCAGTGCCTCAGCCTACCATTGCTCATTTCATATCACTTCATATCATTTCATATTCAACACTTGTCCTTGGAAAAAATGACAGCAAATATCTCCTCAAACGTCAGGCCCTTGTTCTGAACATAGCACTCACTCACTAGTGCAAGGGCCAACAAGAAATTGGATTAAATTATTTGTTCTGGGGTGGATCTTCAGACAATTTGGTTATCACTCTGCAGAAACTACAAGGCACCCCTGGAAAAATGGTAGCTGCATCCATTTGTGAATGTTCTGTTCAACAGTATCTGCTCTACAAGTACAGTATTCGAGTGCATTTCAATACACTGCTTGCCAGATACCAGATTCTGAGTGATACTCAGTTGCTTCAGCATAATAAAGCATAATAATAGAAAGATGGTATAAAATATTGTGACCCTTTTTCTTGATCAGGTCTGTCCATTGTTAAACACCCTCACCCACAGGGGTGATGAAACTCATCACTATTTTTCCCACAAAACCAGCACGCAGCAGTGTATTTTTTTTAATCTAAAAGGTCTTTGTCCACACTAAGCTCATGCCCTGAGGTGCTCCCTTTGTCAGGACTGAAGTGGGGGCAGTCCAGGGTTTTTGTGCTTTCTCAAGACATACAGAAGCAGCTGCCATTGTCGGGGTTATTTTCCATAGCCCATGGCTATTACAGATAACTAACACCAAGAAAAGGGTGAATGCAGTCAATGCCTTTATATAATGTGTATGCATGATAAGGAAAAGAGGATGGTTTGAGGTAGAGAACATCACTGGTCATTACTGTGAATATGGAACTCGTATTTGCCAACCTCTGCTCAGAAAAGCCCTGCTCTCACTTTGAAGGTGATTTAACAGATGTTTCCTTCACCACATGTGCAGTCCAGAGCCCATACAAAGGAAATAGATCCAGGGAAACTGGAGATTATCTCTTACTGAGAAAAAAATGAATGAAATAGTGTGTGCAGCTAACAGCACAAGGAAGGTGGCATTTGAAAACAGCCAGGTGTGTGATAACCAGAAGTAAGATCTGAGTTTGAAGAGAGAGAGGGAATTTATTTCTTTGTGATAAACTGTAAATATCTTAATCCATTAAAGGTTTGAGACTGTTTGAGAGGGAGCACCAAATAGGTCTGTAATACATCATAGCAGTAAATGGAGATACTTGACCCTTATGGAATTTTATGAGAAGTTCTTTCTCTTTTTTGAGGAAGGCAGACAATTTTCTGAGAACAGCCCAGGCCACAAAAATTTGGAGAAGTCCAATGACATTCAAAAATTGGTGTGTCTCCTCAGTGAACAATGTCAACACTTCTAATCAGATCAAGCTTAGCTGCCTGCCAATGGGGTGACAAAGTAGCACTTTTTGATATCCACAGGGCTGGGGGAATTTTTCCTGATGCTGCTTTAGGACACTGAGCTGTTAAACGAAAATGGTGGTTAAATGCTGTTAACTCCACTTCTCTTAAACTGACTAACATGTTTGCTTGTCCACAGTTTGCTATAAAAGTCAGATGCAACTGTGAATTACTGTGCTAAATCTTCCTAAAATCAAGATTTTTCCTCCTTTGTTGTTTCATCCATTTGAAGTGGATTTCTTTCCCTGCTCACTTTTCTATATTTTAAGCAGCAATTTCTACTTCTGTTCTTAGTGTAGGTTTCCTGCCTATCAATTAAATTGAGATTAGTGACAAAGCCAGAGTGTGGCCTGGATCTGATGGCTTTGTACTTTATTCTGATGCTGCTTTTCTAGCTACTACTGGTTGGAAACCTACTTTTGTGTCAGATATCTTCTGAATTTTGACTGGCACCAATAATTCTAAGAAAAAAGGCAGAATTCCACAATTAAAATTAATCTTGGGATTAGAGAATAGGGTTCATCCTATTCCATACAAGTCCTATACTTGCAGAGCAGAAATTCTGCATTCTCAAATAAGCCTGATGGTTGGATTCTAAAAGAAAAGCTCAGGAGATTTTCAGAGACCATAGACAACTCAGTGGGTTTGTGATAGAGAGAAAGGAATATAAATGAAAGCAACTGACAAAACATGACCTCTTTTAACATGTCCTATTTTATTGTGTTTGATAGTTATTGAAAAGGACTTCCACAGATAACCAGAGAAAATCTGGAGCTGTAATGGTACAGCAAAATACAGGCCAGCTCACAAGTCAAATTCTGAGGTAAATGCCCACCTTAAAAAGCAATTCTGTGGTGATGTGGATGCAAATTATGTGCTGTGGTAAAAAAGAAGAGTGGGGTATTTTACTTCAGAGTTTCCAAGAAAGCAGAGGAAATTTGAATAGTGATATTGGATAGGCTGTGTCAGCCCCCAGCAACGTTTGTATTGAAAGGGAGGAATTAACAGAAATTATTGGTAAAACTGCAGTAGACAGAACAGGTCACTGAGCAAGCAACAATGAGGGAAGGAGCAGCAGGGAACAGCTGCTGGAGTAGGGAATAGCTAACCAAACATGATAGAAGTGCAGAAAGTAAGGAATATGTGTCAGAGGAGAAACAGCTCAAACATGATAAGCTGCTGCTTAGATAAGGGCTCAGTACCTGGCAGCACCTTTAGAAGATCAAAGTATGAAGGAGGTGAATGCCCCATGATAGAAAGAAAGCAACCAACTGATGTAGCAGCTGCCTCATAATCTCACTGGAGAAGTGACCTGTGAAATAGTTCCAGCTACAGAGTGTAAGATAGTTATCTTATCTGTCTACTTTGGGGTGTTCTCTTTTTCTATGTTTGATAAAATAAAGTCAACTAGTTGATATTAGCAAGCAGAGAAAATCAGTTCAGTGAACCCAAAAAGTGTAATTAAATTTTCCTGAAGTTGCAAGATGAGGCCTGAGCTGCCATTAACCATGACTTAACTATCCTTGTCCCTTTTCCTGCATATCAATCCTGACAGGATAGGCATATTTAGGAATGAGTGAGTGATTGGGATGGGAGTTAAAAATGTGATATATTTTAGCAAAAGTTTAAACTGCAGCAAATATTTTCCAGCATTGCAGGAACAGGAACCACATAAGAACTAGAACAAAAGAGAGAAATTGCACCCAGTCTTTCTAATCATTTGGAGTACAAAGTCTTTAGGATCTGAAGTACCCCTGTTCTGGGCAACAATTCCTTTCAGCCTACTCCTGGTCACCTGTTTTTTCCTTTAAACATTTCAGGAGCTGATGAGGAGAGGAATGAATGAACTCTTTTAGTGATAACAGCTGCTGCTTAGCTGTCATCCGTCCAAAGGGCCCAGTAGCATCTCAGTTTTATGACCAGGTGTTTGTTCTCAGCATGACAGAAGAGGGGCTGCCAAGCATCCACAAAGGATAGGGATAGCAGCTGTGAGAAACTATCACCTTTGGGGGAAAAATAGCTATTAGCAGAGCATAAGGTATGTTGGAAAAAGGCAGAAAATGAGATCAAAATGTCCTGATGACAGTCAGCCTATAGAGAACATGGGCTAGGCACCCAAAAATGAAGGCAGACTGGAAGTAAACTTCTTCCACTGCATTGTTCAGTGATTTTACAGCCATTTTCAATTCTTTTTTTTTTTTTTTTTAAAAAGGGAGTGAATCTAGACCTTTCTAGAAAATTCTTTTTTGTTACACAGAAATTAAGGCAAAAGTATATCTTCAAGGTTTTTTCCCTACTTGGTTAATGATCATTTCTGCATTCCTAAGCAGCACAATCCAGGTTTCAGCAGCCAGTATGGGTATTACTGATATTTTGTTTGAACTATAACTCCGAAATGATTAAACACTTCCCTCACCCACAATGTGATTTTCATTTTTCTGTGGTCTTTGGCCTTCCACATGAAGAAAAATTGACATTTCATCCTTTACTGTCTGGTTCTTGTCCTGCTTGAAATAGGACATGTTTAATTCACTTGCTATGAAAGTGTAATGCTGTTTACTCTCAACAGGAGAGTGGTGTTGCTTAGCCTTGCATTTGTGATTTTTATAAAGACTTCCATCTGAAGACATATTTGTGTTTGAAATATGTGAAATTTTATTCATCCATGAACATTATGTAACAATTCCATCTTTACTGTTCATATCATTCCAGTGATCTTTTCTGTGTGTGCCGTGTTGCCGTCATGGGCATCCTTTAATGGGTCATTGTCACACACACATGAGGGAGATGTTCCCAGAAATGCATTAGTGGTTGATGGTGGAAGAGAAATATAAATAAAAGCTCCCGCTTTAATATATGGGAGATCTGCTGCTCTGTCTGCTCTTAAAATTACTGGAAGCCCCCCATGGCAGTGAATGTCATGCAGTTATAAATGCAAATAAAAAAAAAGCAAAACACACACCCAGAACATCCAAACTAATAACAATGCCATTAGCTCATTGCCATCTGATTGGTTATGAGCTAACTATAATACCTATTTTATTGAAATACCTTTAGATATCTTTTTTTAACCAGCAAAAATTTGAAACTGTATAGCCTTCACTCACAAAAGCTTGTCCTTTTTTAATTCTGTGAAAACTTGTCAATAACCAAATCCTGTCTCAGAAGGGTCATTTATTTGTACCAAGGAACTCCAGTACTGCACTGCTTTGGAACCACAGTGAGAAGCTTCTGTCCGTGCTTTGGTCTCCTGAATTTCTAGGAACACCCAGAAAAACCCATTTCACAGACTGAATATAAGCAGCACAATGTCTGCTCTATTGTTTGGCCATGTAAGATAACACTCAGGAGGAAACCACCGAGCCATTAAAATTGTTTTAACATTTAGTTTAATTGATTGACTAGCCTCGGATCTTCATCAGCAAATGAAAATAACTGAGTGGGGATGCCAAAGGCAATGACATTTCAGCCATGACCTTGCATGCCCAGCAACAGCCACTGTTCTATAATACAGGGTGAAACTGAGAAAGAGCCCAGAGTCTCATCTGAAGCATTTAAACCTAGAAAATAGTTGCAAACAATGACTGTTAGTAGTTCAAAGACATTTATGGCCATAGGAAAAGATTTAATGGTCAGGCCATAAAAATAGGTCATTCTATTGTTTGTATTATCCATACAGATAAGAAATGCAATATTGGCACTGGTTTCCAAACAAACTGCAGTTCTTCAGGGTCTCCTTTATCTACCTCTTGGACTTAGTTTACTTCAAATCCTTTTATGCTTTTCTACTCATGGAAGGAAAAGGAGAGAAAAGGGAACCTCCTTTCAAAAAAAAAAAAAAAAACAAAACAGAAAACAAGAAAGAAAAGGAAAAAAGGCATCATATTTTCTTCTCTTGTTCTTTGTTATTTTAAATCTCAACAGTGCTGCAAGAAGAAAAGTCATCTGAAAATGCTTTGAAAGACACTGCCAATGAAGCTTTAAAACAAGATAGAAAGAAATCTGTTACCAAACCAGGAGTTTATCCTGAAATCTGGAAACATCTTTGATGTATATTCATTATGAGAAATAGAAAGAAAGCAGGACAACAATTATATCTAAATAGTCTCAAACAAGCCCAGGAAGATTTACGTTCAGATGGAAGCCAGAAAAATAAACCAGCTCCTTTTTTTCCTTCCTTTTCTAATTTGAGGAACAGAATGTATTATCTCCACAATTGGAGGCATTAACAGTGACAAAAATAGGCAAAGAATTCAGGTCTGAACATAAGCTATCACTTCTTCCAGGGTTTTTGGCTTTTGTTGTTGTGATTCTATTTGTTTTGGTATTAGGAGAAAATGGAAATTTGCCCTGCTTTCTGAGCAAACCTAACTTTATCCAGTTAAGACTGGAACAACATTTTAATGAAAAATCAACTTAAGTCAATTATCCACTCAAAGGAAAATTCCTGTCTTATACCACTGTACTGAGCATGCAACTATCCAAGGACTGTGCCTATTACTATGATGGTCAAAGCATGGGGAAGAGGACTGGAAGGTAGGAAAGCATTGAACAACAGAGGAAAAGGTTGCTATTCTTCAATTACAAGAGAGTTATCTTGACAGAATAATGTTCTGAAAACTTGTGGACTTTAGAGTCACAGATAATTTTGCAGATCTCAGCCTAAAATTTACAAATACCTTGGTAATTTCAGTCTAAAACTATTTCAGGGCTAAAGTATGCCCAAAGTATCTCATGAAGACACTGCACAATGCAAAAGATCCATTGAAGTTTTGTGAGTTCTTTTAAAAACCTGAAAGTCTCATTTATTCCCACAAGGGAAATAAAAATGAAAACACAAGACTTGCAAATAAACAAATATTTTAAATTAAGACAGTTATTCCCACAGTAATACAAGCTAAATTAATAAATAAACATAAATTCTCACTCATAAATACCTTCATTTCATCTCCATGTCTATAAAGACAGGCTGTATTTATTTCCATTGATACTTAGCACTACTTGGAAGTCATCATTTAATTACCTCTACAAATCTTCAGCAAAATAAACACCGAGGTGGTAGTGACAAACAATTCATAATCCACCTTGTTTTCGCCTAAATTGAAAACTGCATTCTTTTGAATTTAAACCTCGTCTTTCTTGGGATTCACTTCAGCTTGAGCTCTTAAGATATTTGCTCTTCTAATGGCTACATGATTGCAGTGGCTAGACATGTGCTCTCTTTATTAATCTATATTTAAACATTCAAAAGTAATGGCAGGGACCTGACAAGTTAAGGATATTAAGATTCAAGGCTAATAATCAGAGAGAGCTTTTATTTCAAGCTTTTTGCTGATTAAGGGAAATGTCTGAAAAAAGTGCATTATCTTTTGTTTGGCATATGGGAAACAGTGAGAGTGGGGCAGCACAGCTTTTATTGCATTTGAGAGAAGTAATTTTTTGAGTAATTTAAGAGAAATATATATTTTTTTAATATTTTAAATTTTTTCTAGAGCATAGTGTGGTTCATATATAACAGAACAAATGATATAGAAAGTTTTATAAGAAAGTTTTTCAAACCTTCTCAGTAGAAATGCTTTTATCTAAAGAAAACTGTTCTAGCCTGAAAGGTAAACAGATGCCATATCTTTGTATGCATTTACCAGTGAGAACTTTGGGTCATGCATTTCAAGAATCCCTGTGATGTTCTGCATGATGTAAAATAGGCATGTGTGAACTAAAGCTGAGGAGAAGTTTAGACAAGCTCATTCAAGTCTCTTTTGCATTTCCAAAATATCTCATAAAGCTTGGAAGACAGGAAAGATCCTCCCCATCATCTAACAATTCCTCCAACAGCAGAAACCTCTTTCTCCTATTAACTTCACTCTCCTCTTTCTGGAGCAGCCCTTCCCTACAACTTCATGAAGTAGCTGTTCTGCAGTGGGTCAAATCAGCTAGAAGGACGTTTCCTACAATCACAGAATGGGCTGGGATGGGAGGGACCTTGAAAATTCTCTCATTTTACCCCTGCTTCCATGGGCAGGGACCAGGTTGCTCAGAGCCCCATCCAGTCTGGCCTGAAACACTTCCAGGGATGTGGCATGCATAACTTCTCAAGGAAACCTGTTCCAGTGCCTCACCATCTTCACAGGGAAGAATTTCTTCCCAATTCTAAACCTACTCTCATGCTGAAGCCATTCCATCCTGTCCTATCACTCCAGGCCCTTGTAAACAGTCTGTTTTTGTTGTGGGCTCCCTTCAGGTACTGGAAGGCCCCAATTAGGTCTTAGATCCCAGAGCCTTCTCTTCTCCAGGCTGAGCAATCCCAAATCTCTCAGCCTTTCCTCTTCTGACTACTTTCAACAAAAATATGACAGGAAATTATTCTGAAATAAGAATAATCTGTTCTGTAAGAAGTTGCCTATAAAAATACATGATTACAGAAATCTTAAAAAACATTTCTTACCTAATTTTCTCTAGTGGACAGCAAGGTGTTCTTATGGTTTCAGCCTCTGAGCAGCTGAGCTCATAGATCATCACAGTCTAAAGCCTGAAAGTCCTTCAGCCACTCTCAGTTGTTGCAGGATGAGCTTCTTTACATGCAGTGTGTTCCAAGAGCACTCACTTACTTCTTGCAGGCAGGTCTCTGTGAATATACTCAGTTCTGGACATTTTCAGCTGTGTGGCTCAAACAACAAAAAAGGAAAGAAAATGTGAGTATTTTTGGTTCCATTTGGGGATAATCCTGTTTTCCCTTTCATTTCTCTAGCTTCCATTACCAAGCAGGGGCTGTCTTTTATATTCTGCATTTCAGGTATTCAGGCTACTTACAGTCTTTCACAAAGCTGAATTTCAATTTTAAAAATTTCATTTTGATGGCTGAAAGGAGTTTGTCTACTTGAATTCAAGTTGCTGTCTGTTCAAAAAGAGGGATAGATCACTGGAGTGATCAATACAGCTTTCCTTGTGCAGGCTGATGCCCAGGAGAATGAAACAAAAGACACTTGAGCCATAAATCTCGAGTTCTCTTTCTAGCAAGCTGGTAATTTTTGGGGTAGGAGACAGGCAAAAGCTTCATATTAGTCATAAAGGAAATTAACGTATTACTGTTTTTAATGTTGTACAAGGTATTGTTAAAAAATTATTTGGAAGTTTCTTTATGCTCCCTTTAAGGCTTGTACTATACATGTGGGCAAAAAAGAAACATGTCTTTCCTTTTGTCAGCAGATTTCTTGATGGACTGGGAGGAAGCTAAACCAACTAGAAACAGTAAAGCAGAAACTTGATATTTAGCTAACAACAAAAAAAAGCATCTAATGGGGCAGCATAGCTCATTCTTTATTTTTATTGGCCTTGGAGTTACTTATATATTTTCCTTTATTTATTTTCATAGAAATAACTCCACTCACCTTTCAGAGCACAAGCTGCTAATGTACTTCCACCCCCTTCAACCTTGAGCTAAAATACCCAGGAACAAAACTAACATTTGTAGCAGCAAGACAAAGGCTGTACAGCTCCCCAGATCTGCAGCATTTGACTCAGACTGTGAAGTAGAAAGTGAAGGAATTTACCAGCCCTGATGGACAAACCATCCTATTTCTTGGGAGGACACATAACTTACTTGCCTGTGGCGTTTCTCTAGACTCTGTTCCTGACTAAGGTTTTTCCTGCTGAAAGCATAGTCCATTTTAATTTATTTTCCTCATGAGATCCTACAACTGCTTTACTACTTTCATTTACAGCAGTAGCACTGTCATTGTAGTGCTGCATGAACCTCAGTATATTTGATCACAGGAAGTATTTATATGCAAGCTTTTATAACACATCACTCAAGGCTCTTCTCTTTCAAGCTTGTTTCCTCAGTTCTTGAGCTTTTATGAAGTACTGATAACATTTAAATAAAATAATTGCAAATATCTCAGTGAGGCTTTTCACTGATCCAAACTTTGTTAGGCAATGTTTTCTCCCATGGATGCCTACAAGGAAGCCAAAGAGAGACTTTTCATCAGAAACTGTAGTGACATAACAAGGAAGAATGAATACAAGTTTACAGAGAGCAGGGTTAGATCAGAGATCAGGAAGGAATTTTTCTCCTGTGAGAATGGTGAGGCCCTGGCACAGGCTGCCTATAGAAATTCTGGGAGCTCCCTTCCTGGAAGTGTTCAAGGCCAGGTTGGATGGAGCTATGAGCAGCTTGGTCTAGTGAAAGGTGTCACTGCCCATGACAGGGGTTTGGGACTTGAAGATCCTCAAGGTCCCTTCCAACCCAAACCATTCTATGATCTCACAGACTCCCTCCACCATATGGTCCTCACCAGGTATATCATAGAATTATAGACTAGAGATGAGTTGAAGCACATGAACTCAGGATTAAATAAAACCTACATCAACAGGACAGAAAAAATCTATTCAACTGACAGATTCTGTTATGTTTTCCTTAAATTTCAGACAGAAAAAGGCAGGCACACTCTGTGGAGATCGTTTAAAATAAATCCATTATTTCTAGGCATGCTCCACATGTTCAGTACTGTTTTGGTGCCTACACATTGCAGACACTACCAAAAACCTCAGAGGGATGTCAAGGTGAACTGCACAGCAACTGGAATATAGCTGGAAATTCCATATCACCACACAAAACCCTTCCATGTGCATTTTTCTGTCAGAAAGCAATTTGGGTAATACAGACATATTTTAAGGCTGTGACACCCATAAATAGGTTTGTAACTTATGTTGCCTTGCACTGAACTGAAATCTAAGCATACTGAAATGACATAAGAGACAATAGTGCATAAATTTTGTGTAAATATTTTACCCAAGTGCATGAACAACTACTTGAGGCACATGACAGAGAGGCATAGTCTTGTGTCAGAGACATCTAAAATAAAAATAAAAAAAAATGTAAGAAAGAGGACAAGTTATGCATAGAGGACTATTAAAAGGCAGAACTTACTCCAAATACACCAGAAGAATGACTAAAAATGCTAAAAAAAGAAAGATAAGCAGGAAAAGGAGGAAAAAAGACATCACATTTTGAAAGGGGGATAACAAAATAAAAACACGTAGCAGGGTAAGGAAAATTAGAGAACAAAGAAGAGAAATTCACTTTGCTTTCAACTTAATTTAGTGAAATTTTATCAAAAAAAGCAAATTAATGAAAAAAAAGGCCAAATTTCATCTCATTAAAAAAACAGTAATTAATGTAAAGAACTTACAATGCACCAAAATATGTCTGCACATTCAGTTTATTCAGCTTGAGCTAACTTGTCTGCTCAAGGATGGTGAGACATTTTCAAATTTTTTCTTCTTTTGATTAATTCTATTTTTCAAGAAGTCCCCAGAATTTCAATTGGGCTTTATATGCATCCACTGTCATAATGGGTAGTAGTATCAACTTGTACTAGTCAAAATTTATTTACTTTATAAATTAGAAAGATCTGTACACTGAAGTAGGGAATGTAGGCATTTTCTAAATAGCTGATAATATCCAGAAGGAAATGTAAGATGTCCCATTTGGAGATGTTACCATCATTACTGTTTATTACGTTAATCAGTGAGCAGGCTGCTCCAGTCACCGTTGAATCCCATGGGTGCAATTCTATTTCATGACAGACTATATTTAAACACTTTGCTTAGTGGTATGGTCTTCCTTTCACATAAATTCATTGTTTGCTACACCAGACTAGACACAGGATCTGCCTGTGGGGAAACTGTAAAATTGGTCTCTAAATACATTGAACAGAAAATCAAGGAAATATAAACTCAGAGCATGCCAAAATATTTTGTCCCTTGAAGGTAGCAATGATTTATGCAAACCAGTTTACTGTTTGTGTTGCAGGCATTAAGCAAAGCCAGGGCTTGCTAATGAGTTATCAGGAGAGTGGGAGAACAAGCTAAATGGGGAATCCTTTTAATGCTGTCAGTGGCAAATTAGGTCTATCAAGACCACAATAAGAATACACAGAATAGTCAGTATTAGGCTAATTCCCTTTGTTAACTTAAAAGGTTGGAATTTAGCTGGAAAAAAAAATAAGGAAGCCTTTTGAGTCTCAATCGGTCTTGGATTTCCAGGCATCTATCACATATTTAAACCCCAAGATGCCTTTTCATTCCACTGCAATAAGAGGAGCCAAAGGAAGCATAATATCAGTGCCTATATTATCAGGGTATTCTCAGAGGAAACATAAGGAAGAGATTGCCAGGGGAAGTTGCATCTGCAACCTTTCTTCAGTTTAATATGAATTAAATTAGTAAAAGTACATTTTTTTTAATTCTTGAAAATATTTTCATCATCCTATCCCTCAAACTGAAGACTTACAGGTAGGCTGAATTCAAATGTACACCATTTTTTGTGCCAGCTGATTGCAGCATTTGTGGAGAGCAAAGTCATTATTAATTCTGTCCAAAAAAATTGTCAAGGATCAATTTTCCCATATCGATGTCCCCATTAAATCCATGATATGCATATGACAAAGACCCAAGAGAAGATTTAGAAACATTAATTATATAGTATTTTTTTTTAGATGTTTGGTCAGTAGTGGTGTCTTTATTTTAATTGAGCTTATTTTGCATCTCTTACAGCATGAGCATAACCAAACAATCCTGTGGTAGGGATTTAAGTCAACAGAAGCCAAATCTCAGCTTTGAAATTCTCAAATATAGTTTTTGCTCACTCCTGAGACCTTTTATTATGTGGCACAGCTGAGTCAGACCTGGCAACCATCTTTTACTTGAGCAGAGAATGTCTCAATCGGTTATGCCAAAGCCAAATGGCCACTTTTTGCAAGTGCTTTTCATCTTGAAGAGGGAAAAGTCAGGATTCTGTGCCAAAGACTCAGCCCTTCAAATCCACGAGTTAGAGTTGCACAAATGCACCAACAGGGGTCTGGGGAACAGGCTATGATTCCCAGAGCTCATTTGTTGCCTGTAATTTAGGATACTCAGAGAGGATAATGGCTGTGGGATCATTAGAATTAAAAAAAAAGATAATAATCTAACAAGCAACAGATGACTGCTGGGAAATACATAAAGGCATGTGTGTGTATTGTGTGGGCAATAATCTTGTTTACAATCACACCACAGATTTATTATGTGTCAATGCAAGGTTTTATAAAACCATACTTTAAAATATTATCTTGCATCCAGTGTTTGCCACTACATCAATTGCAAAAATTATGTGCTTGCTTCAAGGTATTTTTTTTCTTAAAACATCTGTGCATGTGAGATATCAGCAGCGACTTTGCTGCTAGTTCCAATCACCCTTGCATAAACATATGCAAAATATTTTCTCTACCCCCACAGAAACAAGTGTGAATTTTCCTGAAGTATTTAGTTGTCAGGAGTGAACAGAAAATATATTTGGCAAGCCACAGGAAAGGCTCAAACCCTTGTGGAGCTTTCTAGGAATTTATCTTAAGCAATGTCCAAAATGGAATTCAGAAAAGCTGTTTAGTATGTCCAATCTCTCATTTAATCTACATATGTTTGCACAATTATTGCTCTAATAAAAAAATAATGATAAAATGAAATACTGTTGCTGGTTACTACTGACAGCTGGAGGTCAGAGAGTAAAAAGCTTTTAGAAGTTCTATTTAGAAGTAGAGAAGATGAATGTATAAATACTGGCAGGAAATAACTTATCACTGAGCTGCTACAGCATTCTGACATCTTTGCAATGTAATTTCAGTTCAGGTCACTTCCTATTCTACATGCCTTTTTTACTGTTTACTTTTATAAACCATAATCATTTATCAGATGTGATTTCAAGTGTAACTTTTGAGAAACAGTGAAGAAAACATTATACTGAACTATATCTGCAGCACCACATCCTACATGCTGTGACAGAATCATAGATGCAGTTATTATGTATTTGCCATGCAGGAGCATTATCAGCTCTCATGCCTTTGGCATAACCCAGAAGACTGAGGGAATGGGAACTTTCAATTAAAACCAGCATTTTTTAGTGTGAAATCAGCTGAGAAGGACTAAACGTTTAGAAACCAGAGGTTATGGTAAGAAACAAACATTGCCCTTGTAATCATCATTTAACTTATAAAAAATTAAAGGTATTAAAAATTTCTTTTTCTTTTTAGGGACTCTTTATTTTCTTCATCTTTTAAACCATGACACAGGCTACCCCACACCAGGTTTGATCCTGAACTCTGTGCAAGCAGAGAAATCTCATTAGAAAATATCACTTCCAGAGTTGGTCTTTGGAAGAAAAGACATTTGGATAACTCAAAAAAAATCAAACAGCAGACAAGGCAGTTGTCCAGATGAACCTGTAAAACCTTTTCTTAGCTACAAGAAAGATGTTGGAAAGTCACTGTGTCTTCAGTCATTCCTTATTTCCCCTCATTTATTTCTCAAGTCCAGATCACAACCCAAAGAGAAATTTTAGCGAGACAGAAGACAGATCTCCATTAATTAAATCCTACAGGAGATAATTGAATCCTCCAAGAATAAACTGCACTTTCTCAAGCCTTATCCAGACCATTTTTTCTTTAAAGATACTTCTGCTCTCAGAACTAAAGCTTTTTTCACTAAGGGGCCCAAACTTGGTTTGATTTTTTTCAGCACATGCAACAAGGCTGCATAGTACAGAGAGGGGAAAGGTTTAAGACAGCTAGACCTGAGTCAAAAACTCACCTTCAGGGGAGAAGGAAACAGTTCTGATTGTCAGATTTCTGGGATGATGCACAGCCATCATGATTTCCCAGTCAAGGTTTTCACATAGGAATAGCTTTATCCTTCATAGGATATTCAGTTACCATACAGCCCTCTGAGATCAACACTTTTACAACCGTGACAATAGGGATTCAGAAATCTTGCCCCCAATGTCTGTCCTCAAGTACAGGTGAAAATAAAAACATTTACAGCAGTCAGTCTATCAGATGTGGTATGCTCAGATTTCATCTTTTTCTTATACCTAGAAAAAGATCTGCCAGTAGAGTAGATTCCATGGATCCTTTGAAACTAAATATCCTTTAAATTTTGTCTTGCATTTGTGAGACCTGCCTAAAATACTTGCACAGACTGATTCAGATTTGTATCCAATCCCATTCAATCAACAATTCAGAAAAATTAATGGAATGGAACCCTCTGAAATTTGAAAGTCAATAAAAGGGGAAATAAATGGAACATTTTTAAGGATTTGAATTTTTCAGAAATCAGAAACCAACTTTCTCCTATTGGAGATTATACAGATGTACCTTACATTAAATATAATTTGCTAACAGATGACACAGAATTTAAGTTCAGTTAAATTCATTCATCAGGTATGATAAACATATTATATATAGTGAAAATATCCAAACAAATGTAAATAATTAAGAAAATGTTTTGAATAAGTTCTATCTAGTTTACAGGATAACTTAAGTTCAGAACAAGAACAAGAAGACCACAGCATCACCATTTTGTGCTTTTATAAAACATAGTAGCCTTTATCAGCTATTGTATCAAGGTCCAATTCCAACAATGTTTATTTCATTCTAGTCTATAAGAAAATATTCAAGTTTTTAATTTTTTGCATCACTGATGTATAAATTCATTCCACAGAAGGACTTTGCCCTTGACATGCAGTGCCAAGTTTGTCCTGCATACTATTATTATTACCAAGTTAGCTATCTCAAAACTCACAATAAGAAAAATGCAATTTCATACTCCAATACAAAAATATTGTCATGGTCCATCCCATCTTCTCTCTACTTTTAATCTCTACTAGAGCAATTTAAAAGGGAGATTTCATGTACCTCTGATACACTGAAGAAAGGAGGCATCTAAATTGGCAAAGGTCCACCCTGAAATATTACACTTGGCCAAGGCAGTCTCATGCACATGGCACAAGAGCGACAGCTTGATGGACTCACTTTTACTCAAGGGTTTATCAGTGAAGCACTTGGGGAATTAAGACATCACCTCATTTTTGCTATTTCACTTAGTTGTTAGTTCTCACACACTTTGCTATGAATCTGATCCAAAGTTCTCATGACTCAAATTCTAGTTTTGTGATTTTTTTACAGGTCCTGATTGAAGTGTAAAAAAAGTTCCAAAGTGTGCTTTCTAAAATAATCCAGACCAGATAATAAAGGATCTTCAAATTAATTTTAAATGTTTCTTAATTTGTCCATGATTCTTTTATATTGCTAGTGTATTTTAAGCATTCCAAATTAAAAATATTGAAAATTTAAGTTCTTTAAACCATGCCACTTATCTTGCTCTATTTGACTAGCACTTTTCATAGTGGTGTTCTAACTTTAGTCAAGACTTTGAGACATTTTGTTTAACACTTGAAAAATGTGCTGCCTGAAATCAGGGCAAAAATACAAAAATAGTATAGAAGCGGTTTTTTCAATCTAACACAAACTCAAATTAGGTTTATCCATAGCTGAATGAAAGATAGATATAGTAAAAGAAATAAGCCCCATATTTTGTTGCCATTGATGTTTTTTGAAGTAAATAGATCTTTTTTCTGTATCTTTACATTGTTTATGCAAGCAGGGAAATGTTCATGAGCAGGCACTCAGTTGACCAACCAAGTCACTTGTATTTACCCCTTTTTAAAAATAATATATGCTCTCTAAAATTACTAATTAATACTAAAAATGAAAAATAACCACCATTATGCCATGGATGTGACTGGATCCTGTTCAAAGCTACTCAGCAATAATTAGGGCACCAAGACAGCTGCTAACATTGAAAATGTATAGTTGCAGTTATTATTAGTTCAATAAAATTTGATGGATAGAAATAAACTCTTGGTCTCATATGTGTTTGGGAAAAATAACTTAATTCTAGCATAGAAGCTAATACTACAGCAAGTGTGACTCAAGTTGGTCTTTTTCCCTGTGATTCTTAATAGTTCATGTGTTTCCATTGTTACAGCAAGATAGATTGGAAGTAACATTTCAGATTGATAACAAAACCTCAGCAAAACTCTGATAATCAAAAAAACTCCAAACCTTTTGTTTACAAGAGTTCTCTTCCACTCACAGATAGTGATTTCTGTTGGCTCTATAATGGATATTACTTGAAAATTACAACCCAAAGAAACTAAGAGGTACTTAAGGGTTTTATGTTTACCAGCACAATGATTTCTCAGGTAAGTGCCTGCAATTTTCTGGCTTCTACTTGTCTCACCTTCCAGTCTGGTCTTTCTGGAAAATTATGAACCAAGAGCCTTAGTGCCTTAGTTATGCAAGGTCTACAGCTGACTGCCTAGAGTTTCAGAATTGATAATATTAGACAAAAACTAATACTCTGAAAGTAGAAAACTCAAGGATAGATTTATCTACTGTGTACTACATATCTTATTTAGAATTAAAACCACCTTTTTTATAGGAGTAAAAAGAAAAAAAAAAACCCAATAAATTGCTATGGATACAAATGAATTTAAATCACCCAAACCTCTTCATATTAAAAAGAAATGAAGAAATTATTACAAAATTTGTATTCATATAAGAAAAATTGTTAAAGCTTGTATGAAGTCTGTCTTTTGCTTAGGTGTAAAGGAAGCAAACTCTGGTCAGAGGACTGGTCTGCCCCAGATTAACAGCCACTTCTGTTTTCTGTGGCTCGCCTCCCTGAACAGACTGATTGCTAATGCCACAAGCATCAGAACCAGAGCACGTATGCCTCTGAGACTTGCACTTTCCATGAATATACATGCATGAATATTCATGCAAATGAAATAAAATGGCCTTGAACACTCTGAAAGTTATTTCATGGCTACAATTTTAGGGCTTATTCAGAGGATATAATTGTTTTGTCACTATTATAGTCAAAGTATAGGAAATGTCAAGGGGAACAATTGGTCAAAATAACATTAAAAAGACAAAGATTGATAGTGGTGAAGGTTATTGTACACTGATTATTGTATTTTGAGCAGGTATTTTATATTCAAAGAGCTTTGCAACCTTGGAAACCTGATGAAATTCAGGATATAAACATTGAGTGGTGCTTCTATCAAGGCAATTTGTAATGGAAAGAGATGTTATATAGTTACTGATGAAATGTCTCACTTTTATACCATCAGTGTTGAACTGTTGGCAGGTAGCTAGTATTAGGGATGCTTATTTTGGAGAGGCAGGAGTATTTCCTGTCTCTTTTTATTCTAGGCAAGAAACTGTGAACCCATCTTTAAACAGTTTCATCCTTTTCTCTGTTCTTTTTGAGGAGAATCAAATGCACTTCTCTCCGCTGACATTTAAAAGTAGGCAAGGAGAAGGACAGTAAAAACCTGTTTTACCTTCATCAAAAAGGAGCACTGGAGCTCCTACACTGTTGAAAAACTTTGTAAAGTCCCTTTACAGTCTCAGGGAAGTGCCACATTGAAATAATGTCACAAGGGGAGCAGAGACTGAACATAGCAGTTTAGTGTCTTCTATGTCCTCTGCTGGGTGAATGTATGTTGCCCTGGCAAGAGAATGAGATTTGATGATGTAGTAATGGGCTTTTTCCATCTCCAATTACTACCTCACAGGGGCACTGTGAAGATTATTTAGTTAATGTTTGCGCAGCTTTCTGATCATGTAAAGTACTGCTAAAGTGCTAAGCATTACTATTATCATCCAATTATACAATCAATCCAAATTTGAGTAGCACTAAAGTAAGTTCCAGTTCCAATTATGCTAATGAAACTGCAAAGAGATTGTACATCCAGAAGTTCCTACCATAGCCGGTGCTGTTGCAGTACCTTTGAGAATCCTCATTACAGTGATTTTCCCCAGCACACATTAAACACACGTGTACCTGACTGTGAACTTCAGGTATGTGCCTGAATGGGAACAGCATCAACCAGTACAGCCCTGAAAGACAGATGGTGAGTACTGAGATGCTCGACTGATACTTACACTGTGGGTCTGCAATACCAAAGCATATATATTCCAAATGTGCACACAGCCCAGGCTAATTAGTCTCCTGTTTAGACTGGTAATGCCCTCACTGAAGAATCAGCAGAGCCCTGGGGCAGAGTTCAGGTGGGGGGGAATGGCTTGCCTCTATTGTGGGGTTTAAACACTATTGAAATGATGCACAAGATTTCCCATCTGCCTTTCACTGTCAGCTGTGGAAGTTCATCAGGAAAAAGAATGGAGGGAGAAGTAAAATCTCTGTGCAAGACTGGGCCCCAGCATCATCCTGAATTATGGCAAATACCTGCAAGCAGACCAATGGAGAGGAGGACTTTTTTTTTTTGCCCTTCATTTCTGTGCTCCAGAGCCCCTACCTAACAGCTAATTCCACTACAATTATGAATTGGTGTATAAAAATAAAAAAAGAAAACCCGAACTATAACCCCCACTCATTTAGCTATATCAGTAGAAGCTTCTGTCCTCAACTAAAGCCTTAGGAAGAGGGAGCTTTCCCCTCTCCAATATCAATTACACAGCAGAGAAATATGACCTCTTTCAGCCTACCCCCTTACTATTTCAACTGGTCATTAAAGATCTGGATAGGATGTGTCTTCACATTAGTTTGGAAAAGACTTTTGGGGTTTATTGATGGCTCCCTGTCTTCCTGTTCATCTCTTTATAGCATAGTTGGTGGCCTGCTTCCTGGGATTATTATCACCACCCAATAGATTTCCTGACTCAGCAGGCATCTGGCACATTGGATACTGCTCTTTATTTCTCCTGATGCTTTCCTTTGGTTTGTGGAGCTGCAGATTATACTCTTGACTAAGGAGTCTTAGTGAGTCCTGGGACAATAAATGCAGTGCATATTCCAGGAACTCTCCAGATGTAGGAGCCTGCTACACAACTGTGGGAAGTGTTGCCATTCAGGAAGGGTTTTCAGTCCTGGGTTTGCAATATCACTGTCAATACACAGGTAAACAAACTACTGAGCTGTTTGTGTCATCTGTCTAGTTGCTATTTAATTCCTCCCTTCAGCAATCTCTTTCTACCTACAGACACTCCTTTTTACATCCGTGCAAACTTTCTCCTGTAACAGATTTAAAAAGAAATGAAGATGGGGGAAATGATGCATTCAAATCATTGTCTCACTACTCAACTGGTGTCACACAGTCCTCTTTGCACACAAAGAGTATCTTGGTCTGCAAAAGGTAAGTTTTCTTTCTGTAAGAAAACCAAGTGCAACTGTTCCACCTTCACTCTTTTCCACTCTTCCTTACATAAGGAAGAGAAGGAAAACTTGACTGAGGCTATGATCAGCTGTGACAGCCTCAGAGGAAATGAACAGTCACTAATTCTGAAACACAGCCCTTAGTTATCCATCCAGAAATATATGTATCACATTAAGCCTCTGAGTACAGCTGTACTACAAAAGCAGATTTATTTTATTCTTACCAATATTTTTATCTGAATCTTTCAGAGACTTTAAAGCCTTATTCATACTTGAGGAATCTTAGACTTCTGCCTTTATCTGTATTTTTTAACACATTAAAATCTCAATTTATTAAACTCTTAGAAGTCAGAACTGCTTCCCATAGACATGATCCTAGCCATCATGCAAAGGTAGTAGAAAGCAAAATGGAAAAAATAAATGCATTACATTTTCATCATAAAAACATGATTCTTCAAAACATAACTATTCAAAAGTATAAAAAACAACATATTATAAAACAACTTCAAAATGTAATACCATAAAATACTGTGTCTAGACAGAGAAAACTGAATCGAAGCAAAACCTTTGGGCATCTGGGTATAGCTATGAAGATACATATATCTTGGAAAGAGTGTGTAATGAAAACATTACCTTAAATATTTGGCCCCAATTATGTTGTATAAACAAATAGACAGTTTGTCAGGGAAATGAAATAGAAAGAAACCTCTTGGAACCATTTTGATAGAAATAGGTGTAATGTAATTTTATTTCTGGGTGATTACAGTTATGGTTGTTAGTTAATTAGTTTATATAAAAATAGCAGTTACTGACCAAAAACATCCCTCCCAAAACCCAGATGTCCTGTTTCTAGGATATGAAAATTCTCACAGCTGTACTGTGTGAGAATTTAAACTGGCAGCAATACTTGCACCACCAGACAAAAAATAAGAAATAATATAACTACTATTTCTTTACACTGTATGTGCTTGAGCATTATTATGGCAGAGAAATCTTTCAGCATGTTACTCAGAATCTTAAAGAAATTTCTAGCAAGTGTTTTGTAACACCATGGATTATTACAGGTTTTCTTGTACAGTATGAAATTTTTTGAGCATGATGAATATTACTGTGCAATCACAATGAGAAGTTCTGTGTACAGATCTATATTCCTTAATTTACTATAGTTATGTAATAATATGATTAGAAAATCAAATAATTTCTTTTCTGATGGCACTAGGTTGTCTCAAGACAGGTTGTTCTTATCACCTGCATATGATATTCCTTGAAGAAAAACACAGGATTTATTCCATCTGTACGTTTTGCTTATATTTCTGCTATATTTTGGTTTGATTTATGATATTTTTATTTTATCTTATGTGTGCCTGTGTTTATGTGTATGTATCTATTGGGTTTTGGTTTTGGGAAGAGATTACCTTTGTTCTGGATTACCTTTAAAATTTTAAACCAAAAAACAGATACACTGTTTTCTTTATGACCTGATATAACAACTCAAATTTTCAGATTAAAAAAATGTAACACAGATTTCTATTACAGAAATCAATAATAACAACAAGTTACAGACTCTGCATGTGGCTGCTGATTAGAAAGTTTATACTCACCTCTGTGAAACATTAGTTTCATCCCAGATAAAGTGAGAATGGTGTTTTACCTTGTGATGGGTTAACCTTGGCTGCCTGCCAGCGGCCACCACCATGTCCCTCACCTCAACAGGCCAGGGAGGGGAATAAGATGAAAACCACCTGGGTGAGCCTCTCCCAAGCACGTGTCTCCTCACCTTGTTCTCACCATGGGTTACACCCGGTCCCTATGCTGCAGGAAAGGGTTGTGGCCAGCCCTGCTCCTTTTCACTTATGTCTTCTGCTACACCATGGTCTTTCCAGGGGCTGCAGGGGATCCCTGCTCAGGCTCCTGTCTCTCACACTGTTCCCCTCACCCTTCATGGGCAGGCAGGTTTTGCCCCTCCTTACACAGACCTTTCCTGAGGTGCTGCCGCTGGCTGAAGGGCTCGACTGTGCCCTGCAGAAGGTTTGTCAGTTTCAGGATTTCACAAGAAATCCTACAACATTGGCTTTCCTCTTACTATGAGCCAGAGACCCTGAGTCAGCTGTGGGGAAACCTTGATTACAGCTCCTACCTTATTAGAATCATAAAAACATAAAATATCCTGAGTTGCAAGGGATCCAACACAAGGATCATCAAAGTCCAACTCCTTTCTTTGAATGGGAGAGCCACAAGAATCCAATCATGTGCCTGAGAGTGTTGGCCAAACTCTTCTTGAACTCTGTCAGGTTTGATGCTATGACCACTTCCCTCAGGAGCCTCTTCTAGTGCCCAAACACCCTCTGGGTGAAGAATCTTTTCCTAATATCCACCCTAAACCTTCCCTGACACAGCTTCAGGCCATTTCCTTGGGCCCTGCCACTGGCCGAGGGATTAAAGAGATTGGTACCTGCCCCTTCTCCCCTCATGAGAAAGGTCCTCATATGGCTTCCCCTCCTGACCCTTCACCATCCTCATGGCCTTCCTTTGGACACTCCATAATATCTTTATATTTTTCTTAAATGGTGGTGCCCAAAACTGCACACAAGACTCGAGGTGAGGCCACACCAGCACAAAGTAGAGTGAGACAATTCCCTCTTGCATTAGGCACCAAAAATTTATAAGTATGTTTTATATTTTCTGCTCTGTCAGCTGTTCCCTTCATCTCGGGAAAATTCAGTCCATTCCTGTGTCAGTGGAGAAGTTGAGAGAGTTTTCCCTATGACAGCAGTCCCAGAACCCCTCCTCTGGCACCACAACAGACATCTTAGATAAACCAGGTACCTCCTTGGCCTCTGTCTGGCCAAACCAGATGGTTCTCAAAAATAGCTGTTATAAAGGATCATTGCATTCCCCCTGTCCCTGGCCATGGGAGATGAATTTGCAGAGGCAAAGCCTTCCTGCTGAGCCAGCTCAGTGGTGGTTGGCCAAATGAGAACATTATGCAACTTAGGGCTATGCCATTGAGTCTGTGTGTTTGACTAGAGGGGAATCTTATGCTCTCACACACAACAAATCCAATCTCCAGCTGAGATGGCTGCAATTTCAATTCACACTTGCTCTTGCAGATCCAAACCCTTCAGATAAATATTCAGAAAAGTGAAGTATTATACCAAGCAGGCTGTTCAACCACCTTCTGTGTGTCATGAAATTTATGTACAAGAGAATCTCTCTCTGTATACAAATTGTGTGTGTGTGTGAGGATAAAGTCACAGTTCAGGGTAAAGTTTCTGACCAATCAGCCCTTTCTTTATCCAGCTTCTCAATTTCCTTTTCCTGTCTCTTGACACATCCTCACATTGCAACTACAGCTTGTGGTGAGCAGCATCAGCCAACAGGACTCTGCAAGCAGAGTGCACTGAGGCAATGCAAATGAACAGAAACAGCTTTGTACCAGGGCAGATATTAGGAATAAACTCGAAGGTCTGGGGATGCAACAGAAAAGAGGGAAAGAACATTGCTGGGCCTGGAAAATTTATCATCCTCAATATGTTAGATCCAGTGCTACGATTTCTGCTGTCTGTCATTTATTGCCCCCAGCTCTGCCAAAATCTGATGAAAAATACTGATTTAAGGAGTCACATTTTCCTTGGTTGTTTATTTTCTTTCTGGGTTAACAAAGCTTTTGACTTCTGGTTTGGGAAGATCTGTAGTATCTTTTGAAAATCCCATATAAAAAAAAGATTTTTGACAATTTTTCATACACTCTCCATATAAAAGATAGGGTTATTCCAGATTGTGCATTTTGATTTATTTCAAATGAATTTAAAAATAACGGTCTTTATCTCATTAACTACAGGAATTTCTACAGAATTCAATCTCAATTAATTCATATAACTTTGCAAAGATTTCCTGTTATCATCTTCTTTAACGGTCACAAATTTATTTTATTTTTTAGACAACTTTTTCTCTAAAAAATTTTGAGGTGGCAGTCAGTCCCAATCAGACATTGTCAGAACTTATAAATCACTGCAAAGTCCCAAACAACGGATTGATGGATCAATATTATTTTTTTTTGTAAACAAAATGGCATATTTTCTACTATTGTGTCTATTTTGTTTAACTAAGCAATTGTAGAAATCAATTATAGTGAGGGAAAGGAAAAAAATCTGAAGGTGTTCTAACAAAACAGTATTTGAAATAAGCTCCTCAAGGACTTTGCAAATTTATGAAAGACCTTTTCCCTTTCATTTTTAAAAGGTCCTTCATATGCTTTTGTACATTCTGGTTACTACATGGAGTGGTAAGATGCTGTGTAGTTAAGCTGACTGCTCTAGTGACTTAAGAAAGTGCAAAATAGACTTCAAGCTCTACTCAGGTTTAGATGATCATTAAAGGAAAGACAGTGAGACATCTTTTCCAAAAAGGAGATCAATTCTTGCATATGTATGGTAGTGGGGTTTGAGTAAATTTAAATTGTCAAATATTGCTTTTAAATCATTTAAGACTACCCTATACATTATTATATCAACTTTTTTTTCAATGTTAATTAAAGACATTCACGGATGAAATAACTTCATGGACAGCAACAGATACACGTGCGAATATATGACTTCATGAAGTACTAAGTTGTCTTCTTTGTCCCCAAATGCTTTGCAGAAATGGCTCAAAATCAAGTTACACTTTGTCTTGTTCAAAGTTTATCCTGCACTAATAATAAATTCACATACACTTTGCTCTTCGGCAAAATTTCTTTGAACCTTTTGCTTGTGTCTCAAAAAACAAGAGCCCATCTTTCAATTTCCAGGTTACTATCAAATGAAGCTAAAATTTCTTTGAATCCTAATTTCATTTCAAGTCATACTTAAGAAAAACACACAGTCCAGCATTTCTCAGTCTTGATATTATGTCAATTAATAGAACATAATAGCATCATCCACATACTTTCACAGAAAGTAAAGCTGAGTTCCTTGAAGGTCGTGGATTTTTTTATCCTCTGAAATATTACAACTATTGCTCATACTTTTTTCTCTGAAACTTCAATGATTCTTTACTAAATAAAACCCCCCAAACCACACCCAAATGTAAAACAAGTCTCTTCCTCAGAAGCTGGAGGTTATGTCAAGGAAAATGGTGGCAAACTCTGACTTTTCTCTTTTGATATAATTCTGGATTGTCTATTCATTTCAGGAAAGCATAGAAGAAGAGAAAATAACTGAAAAAAACAAAAACAAAACCCAGCTTGGGAAAAACACTGTCCAAAAAGTTTTTCTGCTTTTAAGCAGTTCAGAGTCAGGACAGAAAGTTCTTCCAGACACAGGACCATTCAAGTAGAAGTCTACATGTCAAAGGGGCACAATCACACAATGTGCTTCAAGAAATTTTTAAGAGGTGGTTTGGAAACAGTAATAGTCAAAAGCATAGCAAAATCCATGAATGAGTTAAAAATGTTTAAAATAACGAATGCAGAGCTCAAGACTTGAAAATCTGCAGCAGAGGGTTAGAAAGAATGGTAATGTGGTTAAAGTGGACAGCCCATCAGTTGCCAATCAGAAAGCTTGCTTTTTTCTGAAAACTCCAGACTACCAAAATATATATTTAAGAAATCAACCTTAAATTTAATAATTTATCATTTATGAAAACACCTACAAAGATAATGAAACATATAGAACTTTGCAACTTAGCAGTAAAGCAGAAATGATAAAAAGTATTAAGCTTGAGGAACTATATTGATGGGAGCAGATCCTGTTCATGGAAGAAATAAATACTAAATACCAGAAGAAAACAAACATGTTGGAATAAGTTCTAGGCTTGGAAAAGTGATGGTTGCCATTCTTGCTGGAGGAATAACCTAAGGCCTCTTTCTTCACATAGGCTTAAGCAAAAAACGTATCAGTACAGAGGGGTTCATTAAATACACAAAAATATTAATACATCATCTTTAGACGAGTGAGCTTCAATTAAGTAGTAATGATGGATTAAATGGAATATGCATTCATTTAAATAAAGTGATTTTACAGGGATTCAGAAAATACTCCTGAATTATCACTGTCTGCTGAAAATTTCCCCTACAGCAGACCCCAAATTTGTGCAGGGAATCTCAGTGCTAAATGCTGTGTGTATTTTGCTGGTTCCACAGCCCCAGTTTTAAGGTGCAGATGGTGAAATCAGCTCTAACGGTGGTTTAATACATGTGCTCTCTCTAGAGTTTCAAGTTCAAATTGCACCTATAAAAAGGGGTAATTAGTTCTTTCTGTTTTATTGCTGTTAGGGGAAAGGAAGCAGTTACAGTTAACTATCGACTAGACACCACTCCAGATTAAACATCCTGTATTCAGTACCTTATCCTGGCTTTCAAATACCAGACTGAGAATTCAAAGAAAGTAGGAAATGTCACCTTTCCAAACATTATGGACTATTAATTATGTCTTTGCAGTGAACTTTCTCAGTGCAATTAGTCTACAGACATGAAGATCATTCTTTATAAAAGACTATAGGCTGTAACAAGGTTAATTCCAATTTAAACTGTGCTAATAACAAGAATGACTGCATTCAGACAGCTGAATAATTACCTGATAAGCAAAATATGTGTAATGAAGCAGAAAAAATTGACTCATTTTAAAACAAGCATGGATATGCAACAACAGATATGTTGGTCTTTCCTAGCACTGTTGCTTTCCTACACTACCCTTTAACTATCTAGTTCTCTATGTAGCTGGATTCATAAAGCAAATTACATTTAGATATAGATAACTGTAAGTAAATATGTAGCTGCATGTGACAGAAATTTGACAGCAGCTTTGAAATGTGTGCCTTTTGGGGTCACTTAATAAAGAACTGCACAGAAGATTCCTGTGCCTTTGCTTTGACACACACCCATCAATAAAGCTGGGAGCCAATTGCCCTCATGGTGGGTGGTAACTGAGGGTGAGCAGGAGATCCCAGAGTGGAATTTCATGTCACAGTTTCCCTGGTGGCAAACCTCGTTTAAAAGATTTCTGAGCACCATTTTTTCCCAGACCTTGCATTTTTCCCAGTGAGTTTATCACACACTTGATAATTCTCTAAAATGAGTAAGTGACAAGTTCATGCACAGAAGGTGCCACAGAGAGAGCTGTGCTGATTTGGCTGAAGGGGGTTTATATTTCACCAGGAGGGGAAAGCTAGAAAGTGAAAAGCCTCAGTACAGTGTATTAAAGCGTTATCAACAAGATAGACCCAGTCCATAACTTAAAGTATTTTAGAAACAGGACTGGCCCTTTTCCTTTCAGCATCTTTTAAGAGAAATAAAAATAACACTCACTGAAATGCTAATAAATAAACAGCCAAAATGTTTAGCTTTGCAAGAAACTGTAGACAGTGCTATTTTCTCATGGAGTGGAGAAAACTGGGCTGTGATTTCTTTCATTTTTTTATCTAAGAATAATGGATTTCCTGTGTTTTAATTTCTCTTGTAGAAAGAAAGAAAAAAATATTCTCTACTGTTCTGAGATTCAGATACTGTTCAGAAATTCAGATAACCACTCGAAAATGATAGTCAATTATTCTGGAACACCCAAGACAAAGATAAGCTTTTCAGTATTACCATTCAGAATAATACTTTAAAGCCTCTATGGTTGGTTGAGCTTGGCTGGACATCAGGTGTTTACTAAGACCTTCTATCACTCCCTCCCCTCAGCTAGAGACAGGGACAATGTGCAATGAAAAGCTCTTGGCTTGAGATAAGGACAGGAGATTACTTACATTTTATTCTTATGAGCAAATGGACTCGGGGAAAATAATTTAATGTGTTGTCAACCATCTATCTGTAAGAGATTAGGATGAGAGAACAAAACACCTTCTGCCCTCCCTTCCTTCTTCACAGGTTCAACTTCACCCTTAACTCCTGAGTGGTGCAGGGGGATGGGGAACTGAGTGACACCATTGTCTATAGTTCCTAACTTCTGCTGCGCTTTCCTCCTCACACTCTCCTCCTCCAGCATGGGGTGTCTCTCCCAGGAAACCATCTCTAATGAACTTGTCCAGAATGAGCCCTTCCCACAGGCTGAAGTTCTTCCACAATGGCTCCAGTGTGGGTCCTTTCCATAGAGTAGTCCCTCAGGAGCAGGCTGTTCTAGAATGGGACCCCCACATGGCACAGCTCATGCCAGAAACCCTGCTTCTCCATGGGCCACAGCTCCTGCCAGGAGCATCCCCTACCCTCCCTTAAATTTGTTGTAACAGTGGTGCTACCAATGTCACTGCTGGCCTCAACTTTGGCTGGTGGCAGGCTTGACTTGGAGCTGAGTGAACCTGGGTCTTTCAGGAATGGGGGTAGCTCCTGGTTCCTTTTCATAGAAATTACTCCAGCAGTTAGACATTGCCACATAAACCCAATACAGCCTCAACTAAGAATTTCTGTGGAAAGAATATCTGAAAAGCAAAAACCACCTATTTTATCATAAATATGGATAGTCTCATGTGCAGACAGTTGCACTTGTTTACATTTCCAGGTATTTAACTGGAATTGAGAAATTATTTACAATGAAATGATGAAACATGATCCACCAGACAAATACTTGCTAAGTCCTTCATGAATATGTGTGTGTATATATATATAAATATATTTCTATTTCTATTTCTATTTCTATTTCTATTTCTATTTCTATTTCTATTTCTATTTCTATTTCTATTTCTATTTCTATTTCTATTTCTATTTCTATTTCTATTTCTATTTCTATTTCTATTTCTATTTCTATATATAAATGATGGTCAGACTGACCCTGGAGTATGGTCAGGAGTTGTTCTCAAATTTTGTAATTCTACTTTTGGGATACAAATAAACTTTAAAAAGACTGTTCAGTTTCATAGTAATATAGTTACTGTCCTAAAAGTATGCCCTGATCCTGCATGGACACAAGGATATATTTCTATTGGATTGGTCAAACACTGATAGGGTTTTTATACTGACAAAAGGTCATGGACCATGACCATTTCACACGACTTAAGATTCGGGACATAAAGGTGATAACGGTGTCACTACATTGGCACCCTTTGGCATGAGCACATTTGAGAGACAAGACAACAAATCATCAAATAAAACTTAAGGGTATGATGTAAGGTTTAGCATTCCCCTTATCCTTTTTGCTCCCTTTCACTAATTTTTAATTTTTTTTCTGTGATTTTCCAACTTGCCTTCTTTCCCTTTGAATCTTCTAGCCTTTCATTTATAAGCCTCAATTCCTGATCAAATTCTCTCATCTACATGACAAGTCAGCATGTTCCTTATGCAATCATCACTAAAGCGTTTGCATTCAAATGGCTTCCCTGACCAAAGACATTCAGAGGCCATAGTTACCTCTCAAACAATTTTTCCAGGTCCACTACTTCCTTTCTTTCAAGAAACTGGACAACTGATACACAGATGGTTAATACCACTAATAATGATAATAATAACATAAGAAAATTTTACTTACATAGTTTGTATGAAGGCACTTCAAAAATATTGCTCACATTGATCTCTTCTAAATATCTGTGTTACAATGAACGGAAGTATTAATATTCACATTTATTAATATTAGTATCAGTGTTAATATTGAAGAGTAACTGAAGAGGGAATCCATCTAGGTGGCACAAGATGGATACATGCCCTGGTAAATTCCAACCTAGCTTTAATCTCACATGTCTATCTACTCTAGATTTGATTCATTTAAGATTTTATTTCAATATTCTATTTGTTCTTCTGTTTTCACCCATTATAGTTCTGTACACAGCATAACAATTATGGGCATGTTTCCAGTAAATTAATAATTCCTATTCATAATTCCTGTGCAAGATAATCATGAATAATTTGTATCATGCAAATTAATTGAGAAATGAGCTAAAATTTAAACAGACTGAATTTTCCAGGAGGCAGAGGTTGTCTGAGGAGTACCTGTGGGCATGAAAAAGAATACTATTTGCATGCCAGAATTAAGGGATTTATTTTTTTTTTTTTGGTGGAGTGGAGTGGGAAAAAGAAAAGAAAATGACTTGCCATGATTCACAAGAAAAAGTGTTGAATTCAGACAGTTGTTGATTAGCTTTTCTATAAATGTTGTGAGATTCTGTAGTGAAGCCCAAGTCACTATTCATATGTGGTGAATTTGTAGTGCTGCCCAAGTTGGCCCAAATGTTTTCCCAGTTAATGTGGATGGAGCTGTTTTCCCTCCAGTGAGACAGTTCTGCTGTAGATGTTTAATCTCCTGTGGTTTACAAAACTCACACATTGTTTATCCTAAGCATCAAAAATACTTGCCCCCCGCCCGCATCCTGGAACTACAGAAAGAAAATACTGCTAAGGGATAGGATTTGTGAATCTTAGTAATGGATCTGGAACTTTCAAATTCCTAATTAACTAATGTGTTTCTAATCCTTAATTTTAATACAATGTTTTGTACAAAAGAGGAATGCTGATGAGTTGTGAAATTTCTAAGGGATTCTTGGTTGGAGTATTTTCTGATCTGAGTGAAGGGAAATTCAAATTCATATCACTATAGATTCCTTTCTTTGGCTAACTCTTTTAGACTGCCAAGAAGTAGTTTTCCTATCTGGTAAATAATAATTTATTAGTGCAATATCTAATTTTCATCATGACTGATCTCATTCCTCAGTACCGTGGTAAGTTAGAGATCAGGGGCACTTTTATTTGTCATAAAAATAAAGAATTGCAAACAAAAGAAATTATGGAACCAAAACCCTGTATTAAAGGAATATGAAAGTTGATCAGCCTTAAACTCTGTAACAAGGAAAGATCAGATTGTTACATTTTTATCCAAACTAATTGAGCTCTTTCATGAATATAAAATATGATGTTTTGGTTAGCTAGTCCATGCATTGCTTTACTCAGTGAAAATCACCTACTTTGAGCCTGTATCTGATTTTTTTTCTCCTGTCACACTGTCTGAAGCTCCAGGACACACCTGCCATGTCTTGGTCACCTCACTTTGATTGATTCTCTTGTGGCAACAGATAAAGCCTGTGCCTGTGTAGTGACTGCCTTCTTCAGTTACACCCAGGGAGGCCACAGCAGAGAAAAGATCTGTCCTTCTGCTTTCACAGCTCACAGGGGGAGGTGTGTAGAGAGTACATTTTGTATTTCTGATAGTAATTGGGGCCCTGATAGTGCAAGTGATGTACCCCTGCTCCTGATTGCCTCATCTGTGCAACACGGAGCTCTCCTTGTGGGGAGCTGATCTCTGGTCAGACTGGCAGAGCACATCAGCAGCCACCTAGAAAGAATTTCACTGTTTTCTCCCCTGAAGTGTTTCTACTCCAGCTGAGCAAGGCAAATTGCTTTGTGTGTCTGATTTCTATTTCCTGCTTGTTTCCACTACCAGCGCTCCAGTGCTTAACTCCATTGTGTTTGATGCAAGTTTTGAATCCCTTTGATATAAATGGACCCTCATTGTCACTCACTAAATAATTCTAGAAGTTTTAGTGCCATAAATATGTGTTTAAGGCAGCTGTGATTGCTGGATCCCTGGTAGCCAGCAGTGCATCTGCAGTTTTTGTTGTGATGTTTACAGCAGGCTATGAATTCTGTCCTGACCTTGTCAAAATTTATTTTCCTCCTGCATCTCTCTAAGCAGTTATTTAGTTTTCCTTGTTTCCTGTCAGTTTCTAGGAAGGTTTCATTCTCTGTGCCATAATGAAAATGTTCTCTCCCTGTAAAGACAGATTTACTTGTTATTCACAGCATTAAAAGGTGGTATTTCTGTCATTTTCAAAAGCTTGTTAATAAATCTGGTATAACAGTGTCCCTGCAAGTGCTGACTCCAGCTCACAGATTCTGCTGCTTTTTGAGGTTAGCTTGCCCTCTCACGTTTCCCTTCTTGTCAGATGACACTTGCCCTGAGTCTCAGATGCTCACTTTGTACTCATGTCACAGCTGATGCTCGAGAAGCATGCTCTCTTTAGTTAGCATTTGAGATCTAACTACTCCCCTCCCATTGGTTTATATTTTGTAAACAATCCCATTTCAGTAAAACTATTGCACATCACAAACATACTGACTTTTAGCTTTCACCTTCACAAAATGTTCTGCTAAATCTCAGTAAAACAGGATGTAAACTACCCAAGAGAAGTGCATCACATTACAGTAATTTTTACAATATTTGCAAAACACATTCTCTATCCATACTTACTAAAAACAGACTGAAAATAGAACATACTTTTCTCCATGAAACGCACAAGCTTTCTGTTAAATCCACTGCAGAAAAAACCCTGTGTACCACTTTCACATTGCTGCAGCAGCAGCAGTAGCAGATATTCAGAAAGCAGATGGCTAACCTTCTGAATGGCATTATTCATGTTTCTGTAATAACATTCTAAAGACCACAATGCTGCACCTGTTCTAAATTCTTCCTTTTTAAGGATAAAGCATGGTCAACTTTCAAATATGCAGGTCTAGATACAGGACTAACTGTGATTTTAATGGAAGAAAAGTGTTTGATCATGTACTAACACTTTTTTTTTTTTTTTAATGCATTTTTCAGGGCTGGAAATAGTAATGTATCACAGTAAAAGAGTAAATTTTCTGTCTCTCATTCTTCCAGTCAGTTCTGGCTGTGGGACAGACTTTGACTAGCCTAATGACTGGAGTCACTTTCCCTTAGAGCAGGTCCCTTAGCACAGTCTGTCATGTTTCTGCAATCTGAACACGCAAAGATGTTTAATTATTACTCTGCAGTATTCTCATTAATGATATAGGATGCTTTCAGAGCAGGATATAATCAACTAGTGAGTCTGGCTCACTGTAGGGGTCACAGTGAGCTACCCTGGTTCCTTAGGGAAGAGTTAGGAATATGGAATTGCTGTACCACATCAAAGTCAGGGTTCACTGAACCCTCTATTCTGTGTATGATGCTGAGAGTAGCTCAAGTGCTGCAGAAGTCTGCATACGACTCCTGTGGGAAATATGGATTAATTTCCATCTTAAATCTTGAAGTGAAATTATTGCCTGGATACCCATATAAATTTCCAGTTTCTTTTAGAACCTCGTTAAAGTCTTAGCTTCGAAAATTGAGTCTGTGACATGATGACTAGTGTGCTCTACCCCTTCAGGTGACAGGTCTTGTACAGCCCAAACCAGAGGTCAAACTACAGCAATAGCTCTTTTCGTGTCAGGGAAAGACAAAAGAATGGGACCCAGTGTAAGTGATCTGCTCCCAGCTGGATGCCCAGCAGAGTTACTCTACAGCACAAAGCCCACGGCTCTCTCAGTTATGGGGTTGCTCAAACTGGATGCTTTAAGGTCTGATGACTTCTTAAATTTTTATTTAATGCCATCTTACTTTCACTTGAAAGTTACTGGGGAACTGAATAATTTCCTTGTGTAAGTGAAAGAAAGCTTAACCAAGGATAATTGTAGGGAAATAGATAAAACCAGGTGTTCATCAGAGGCTCTATATTTACTATAAAATTATCTAATTTCATAGGTTGTTTAAACTTTCATGTATATCTCTATACTTAAGATACAGTTGTATATCTCATAAACATAAAACACCTGTGTATAGAAGACATAACTTAAAGAATGCAGTAACTTGAAAGGACAAGAATAAACAGGGCAGAACAGATCCTTGAGTCTTCATAAACTGTCTCATGAGATGTTTTCCAATTACTTTATCTGCCGTTAATAATTACCGTGGTAAGTGCTACATTGAAAAATCAATCTCCTAACTAGGCCATGTTTAGTAAATTCAACCCAGAACCATATGTTAGCTAAAATTTATATAACTGTGAGCTAAACCACCCTCACTGTACATATGGGGAGTGAATATGGCTAACATACATATAAGTAATCAGCCAGACAAGACTAACTTCACATCTTATTTTTTAAGAAGAAAGATATTTTTAATTTAATTTTTTTTTTTTATGATTTTCTGCTCCCTTGGTTGCTTATATTTGCACTGGAAAATAAATACTACATCTGACACAGCATGAATTATCATATCTTGGCCCTCCAGACAAAGAGAAATGGAACAAAGGTTCCCAATTATTTCTACTGCTACAGAATCATTTGGAGGTCCAACTGTGAATTAAGTCTTGAGAAAACTTACTACTTTTTGCTAGTGAGAGATAGGTAGAGAAGAAGTAGGAAGAATTTTGATGCGATACGTTTTTTTAATAAAGCTGGGAAATCTAAGGCAAGTCAGAAGATGACATCATTATTTGAGAGCAATATTGCTTTTAAATTAAATATAAATAAAATCCACATTGTTCAGCTGTCACACACATTCAAAAAAACACTTAAGGAATACTTACATTTTTATGTAAAGGTAAATGGAAAACTGCCATAGTAGTTGTAGTCACAGTAAGGGATAAAATCAAACAAATTTACATGAAGAGGTGACCATGTTACCTGAAGTACAGACTCCTTGTTAATTTTCAGTGGCTGATATGTGACATTATCTGAGATTCAAAGACCTTCAGCTGCATTTATGACACTGTGTATGACACTAGAATGAAAATTTCAGTTTTGAAAGGTATGAAGAAATAACATCATACATGATGCTATCCTTTTCATAACTTTTCTTGACAATTTTGACATAAGAATATATAATGTTATATACCGCATATAGAAAGATCTTCATGGAAGTGCTGGATTTTTTGTTTGCTTTACATGTCTGTGCTGCAGTAAGTGGAGTTAGGATGGGCATGCAAGCTAATGTGTGATGGATAGCAAACATAAACCAGATGAGCTGACAAGCAGGCGTAGAGGTCTGGGGGCTGAGGAGATAAGTGGATCTCCAAGACACATCTCTGAGTTATGATACACATTTGTATCTCTAGAGACAAGAGCACAGGCAGTCAGATATCGGGACTAGGGGTGTCCTGGGGGGTGTGAAGGGCTTGGGAGTGATTGTTGTACCAGCAACTGCAGTAGGGCTGTGGCTGCAGGGGTTTGTTTGTCCAAGTGCCTGGAATGGGACAGACTGGAGTCCAGGGCCAGAGGCAGAGACAGTGCCCTGCTACTGGAGAGATCCAACCTCCTCATATGCGCACATTTATATTTCTTTTAGTAGTAGAAACCTGTCTTGATGCATCAGAGATGTCAGACAATTGGTGCTGCTACTCTTCTGTGAGTGCCCTGTGTGTCTTATTTGTGTGGCCATCAGAGTATAAATGTATACGGTACATGGCATATAGCAAACTCCCTGTCTGGAATATGTGCTCACCTTGCTGTTGGAGAGACCAGGGAGCAAGGTGGACTTGGATGAACCTGGGTCCTGTTGATTGCCAAAGGAGGTCCAGAAGATGAGGAAAGAGGGGTCTGAGAGGTTCCCAATCTTATTCGATAGGGTGATAAGAGTCACAATGTAAAGGTGGATGAGAACGACCAAACAAACCACAGAGACCATCCACTACAGATGTGTCCAGACTGTGATGGCTTTTACAGCACAACAACTGTATGAGGTGCAGGAGATGTAACTGTATGGGTTACAGTGGCTCTAAACAAAATATTCATTACAAACCTTTAGAGATTCCAGAGGTGCTCTAAATTGAGTCATATGTCAAAAGGGGATGCCCCCTGTTATTCCTGAGGATAAACTTATAAAGAAAGTGTTTGTTGTCAAGATTAGAAGATAATGGAAGTAGGTCAGGTTAAAGCAACAATTGAGTCAAAGTACTGATTTATCCCAATTAAATTAAAGCATTAAGTTAGGAACTAGTTCTACTGGTTTCCCTCTCTTCTCTATGGAGAAAAAAAAATCCAGAGAGCAATTCAGCTGATCAGAAAGAAATTTTGATTTTGCTGGTTTTATTTACTTTTTAATTTGCAGGTGGAATGGTGCAAGTTATACAAGTAAAGTCTCTGTCTGAGCTCCAATTTATAGACCTGGTCTCTGAAAAAGGTTTAAACACTACTTAGATGTTAAATGGTTAAAATGGATGGATGGGGAGGGGGGGTGGGGGTGTGGATGCTAGACTTGCAATTTTAGTGTAGATTGAAACAATGGAAGTGCAAATTTCTTTCTTTCTTTTTTCTGCTTGAGTCAACAGTAGGAATGAAATTTCATGTTCCTACCCAGTCTGATAGACAGTTGGATGGATATCTCAGTCACAAAGACACAGAGAGCCAGACAGCCATACTTTACATTTAAGGGTAGTTTTGGGCTAAACCAGCTGCTGTCTGTCTCTAAAATTTGATCTGTTTGGGTGGCAATATGGAACACTCCTCTCTAGGGTTAGCGCAGGCCTTAGGAATCCCTGCCAGAATTCCTTTTAATAAAAATAATCCTAAAGTGCATAGGTGAGCATAAGCTACAGCTGAATGCATAACTGCTGATACCTTTACTTACACATTTAGTGCACTATTGGCATTTAATTTACAGTTTCATGAAGTGCTCTGTAATACTCTAAAGATAATAGGTGAGGTATCAAGGTAAAACATTACATATTCAATGCAAGCAATCAACCACATCTAAAGTTAAAAGGTCAGGGAAAACTCATTGCAAAAGCATAACATGAATTTTCCAGGGCTTTTTGTATTCCTTTTGGAGTGCAGATACTTTTTATCCAGTAAGGAGATCTCCAAAAATATACCTTTGTTTGTTGAATTTTCTCAGTAGATATCTCTGCAATTCATTAGCATGATTCCACACAACTCATAGGTCACTGAGAAATGGCACAAGGTAACTCCCTTGATTTTTGTACTTCTAAGTCACAATAAAATTAGCTTCAATTGTAAAAAAAAACCAAACAAAATAAAACAAAGGAAAACAAACCCCTCACTTTTCTGTGTAACATTCTGAACATATGTGATGTTGAAAATCAAAATGTAAAGCTGCCATGGGACTTTATACAGCTTTTTTTAAATGCTCAAAATATATAGCAAAAGGATTTAAGTTTTCCTGCATCCAGGCTCTATCTACCATGCTTCAAACAGGTAAATTTTCTGTTCCACCCAGTGTTTGACATGGCTGATGTTTTACGGATGTGATTGGTTCATTACTTTAGAGTTAATATTCTAATTAATCCACATAAATACTTGGGTTCATGTGCTTCAGCTTTCTGCCATAATTTTTCATCAGCTGGGATTATGGAACAATAATATTCAAGTGTACAACTGGCAGAAAGTTATGTAAATACTTTCTTTAAAATTCTTAATCAATGGTAGTCTTAGCCCAGAAAGGGAATTTAAAATCATTCTAGGTCTGTCTGGAGTTCTTGAATAGGTATTGTGTGCATAACTAGATCAGTGAGCAAACTGACTGATCTAGTGTGGCTCATCAAAATATATCACACACCTGACTAATGTTAATTCCCTGTTTGTTACAATTAAAGCAATCTCAGCTTCACTGCTGTAAATCTAGGACAAATCAACATTTAAATTTCTGTTAATGTCAGGCAGTTCCATCATCTCAGTAGGCTTGTTCCACTTTTATATATCTATATGGAATTTCACAATCTGTTCTAAAATTCTTTATTGCCATGATAGGGTGATGCACTTGAGGGAAACAAAAATAAAACAAGCACATTTCAATGTCCAGGGAAAAAAGAAGAAAATATGTATTACAATATACTGGTGTCAGTAGTATTACAATATTATAATAAATTCTAATCTACATGCATGGGAAATAAATTTTACATACCCCATCAAATTCCACTGTTTCTTAAAGCAGCACTTTTAAAGGGAAATTTTTCTGAAAAAAAAAAATTTCAGAATGCACCCTGGAATTAAAAAACTTACACATCAGTTACAAAATTGCCTCTAATATACATTAACCCATGTAAATCGAAAGTATTTTCACTGAAGTCAAAGGCATTACATTAGTTTAACAGAAGTCTGAAGATACAGTCATGCTCATTACACCTAGAGAATATGGAATAATTTACAGGGATAATTTACAGGGGTTGTTAGCTGTGTGTGTACACAGTAGTTTTGGAGAAGGAAAAAAAATTGACCTAGATTATATATGAAAATTTTCTTCAAATTTGTAGTCACTGATGCAAAAAAATCACTTTCAAATTTATTTTTTTTTTCCTTAAGTCTAATAAAAGATTCTCTGCCATCGTAAGTCATCTCTTTTGAGAAAATAAATGGGTTTGTACTGAATTCTCTTCCTTTAACATTGCTGCTTGAAAAGAGCAATGTCATAAGGATTATAATGCCTTGTGAGAAAAATACCCCAAACCTTTCCTTAAATAATTCTTGCACATGACCACAAAAAATGAATAGTACCATAGGTTACAGTATAAGTTCCAGATTTATTTGAAGACTTAGTTTTTGTCAGAGAAATGAGACTTCTTTTGTATAAAGGACAGTGAGCCATTCATTGGAAGAGAATAAATGCTTTTCAAGGAGATGAAGTCTCATGAATATTTCCAATTCTTTGTTGATTCCATGAAGCCCAAAAAGGGGCAGAAATCTCTCTCAGAAAATAAATAAATTGTCAGGAAAACAATATGCTTAGAAAAAGTTTGCTATAAAACTGAAACACTATCCCAGAAAACGGGTGCAAAACAATGAAGTGACTGATACCACACATTCAGACAACATGAGACACAGCAGTCCCATGATACGCAAAAGGAGCTCAGATATGGACTAATCATTTGGAAAAGTTAAGGTTTCGGGTTCAGTGCCTTACCTGGGCAAAAATGACCAAGGTGGGTAATTCCTGAGCTGTTTTGACTTTGCTCCAGCCTCCCTGTCTCGTTTTTGACAGCAGCTTAACTCCAGGGTGCCATGGAGACTGTAGCAAAAAGGTTCCAGGCTTCAGGAGCTTTTGAAAGGGTGTCTGTAGGGGATAGGCAGGCAGGGAGAGAACTTCTTGGGGGTACCACCAGCTCTGTGGCACCAACTCAGTCTTGACCCCATTCCATCCTGCAACACCCTGGTGACCCTGGGCCATGTTCCCACATCCCTCTGCAGGATATATCAGGAGGGTTTGAATGGGATCCCCCCTCTTTTAGACCCCTCACCCTGCAAGACAGGCCCCATGTCCTTACCCTTGTCTGCTCAGGAATCTGGGTTAGCAGTTTTGCAGGGAGAGAATTCATTTAGCTTGAGTTGCATCACCCAAAATTAGATGTGCACTACGAGAGCACTGCAATGGCCAGAGAGATTTTTCATGTCTACAACATCAAAGATTTCCTGGATTCAAACTGGGTGTGAGGCATTCCTACAAAGTATTGAATCCTTTCATTTCCCTACACTTGTTCTCTCAGCAGAAGCTGCTGGTCCCCGAGGTAAATAGAAAGGTCTTATTCTGTGCACGGTGTGGTGTTGAAAGAATGCCTCTACACAGGATGAGGTGTAATTTGTAAGCAGGTTGTGTTTCCTACATGGCCCTGCTACCTGCTGATAGCTTATCTAAGAAGACTGAGTAAAAGAGATGTGAAATGATAGCAAGCAGAAGGGAAAATAAGTAAGGAAATCTGCAAACCAAGGCAATCTACAAGTGCTGTTGCCATGAATATAGAGCTTCTGACTTCATTAGTAAATTTTTATGGTGGGTCCACCTCAATAATCTTGAGCACATACCAAATAACACCTAAACACAATTTTGGAGTATAAATTCTCAGCTAAAATGAAATATTCTTTTACTGAAAGGTATTATGTGAACCAACATGCAATAGTCCCTCTTCGTGCTTCTACATTATTCATATTATTAAGTCTTTGGAAGAGGGGTTTACATATATATAAAAATATATATATACATATATATGTTTATCCAATGGACAGGGACTTGGAATGACACCCAGCTGCTTCCAGCAGACTATTAAGCCTGTCAAGTGACTGAGCTTGAAAAGTGCAAGAAGTCATTATACTGACTTAGTAATAGATCTAGGAAAATGCATTTTGCTGTGACTCAGTAGAAGTGAAATACTTGGCTGGTTTTAACACTCCTCAAATTATTCTAATTAGACGCTCTGGTATACCATTTCCAGTTGTACTTTCTTATAGGAAGTTGTACCAGTGACTCCAAACATCATCTAGTCTAGAATACTAAGGAGCAAGAGGTGGGCTCTGAGGACAAACCAACCAAGTCTCATAGACTTGAAAGAGTGGAATGAAACATAAAACTGTGGTGCAATAAAAAGAGTGCTCCTAGACTCCAGCTGAGTTGTATCTTTGGATTTAAATGTGCCGTCTCAGCCCTTTCTAACAGTATAAGACGGTATCAATGTTGACTCTATCAGCATTTTACAGAAATCCACCAACAGCTAAAGTCTTTAAAGCATAATACCCAAAATGTGTGCAGTGCTAGTTTCTGAGCTGGTGTTACACTGTCAGGCAGCAAAAAGATGCTGAGGCACACACAGTACAATGATGGCATATCAGTGCCAGACAAGCTGGAGAGTCTTAGGCTGAAATGGATTGTCACGATCAGAGGCTAAGTCTCCCGTATAGCGCTGAATCTGAAGTTTCAGTCAGTAACTTGGGCAGTAGAGGAAATCATCCCTGAATTATGTAGAAGTGAACAGTTTGTGAAAATTTGCTTGTGAGTTTTGAGGGAAAACTTATGCAGATGTGCATAAAAATATATGATTAGCTGCTGTTACTGCACAGTGCAATAAAAAAAAAGAAAATATACTTCAGTTATCCTAGCTTTACCTTGTAACAAGTAAAAACAATGTTGAAAAGTTATCTTTTTTCTCTATGCAATATAACTCCAGTTGAAGATGGCTTAGTTATGGCTAGTTTGCTATTATTTCATGTGGAAAAATAAGATTTCAAAAATTGGATCTTACTTCAGCTCTATGCTACTGGGAATATTCCGCAGAAATAGACTAGCATTATATCTTAATAAACTAATAGAGAGATATTCCAGCACACAGACTTATTTTATTATCCTGTGCTTTAAATTTTCTTGCTGCCTTATAAATGTTCCAGGACTCTGACTCACATCTCAGAGCTATTTAACAAGAGTAATCCCTGGCCAATTGAAATTCATCCGGTAAGGCACACAGTGCAACAGGCCATGACTCAGGTAGCAAGGCTACTATGTGCTGGATGGGGATTTAGAGTTGCATATAAGCATATATTCACAGAATCACAGAATATCCTGAGTCAGAAGTGACCCAAAAGGATTGAGTCCAACTCCTGACCCTGCACAGGATGCCCCAAGAATCCCACCATGTCCCTGAGAGTACTGTCCATAAACTTGAGACCCGTCAGGTGCTCTGACCACTGCCCTGGGGGAGCCTGTTCTAGTGCCTGACCACCCTCTGGGTATTGGAAACACTTTCCAATATCCAAATTAAACCTCCCCTGACACAACTTCAGGCCACTCCTTAGGGTGCTGTCACTGGTCACCACAAAGAAGATATCAGTGCCTGCTCCTCCTTTTCCCCTCACATGATATCTACTTTTAAGATGTAATTCTGGACCAAAGAATCCTAAATGTGTCCAAGCACCTCCCCTTCAGCCTAATCAGACTCTACATCTGTACATAATGGTATCAGTGAACTTCTAAACCAACTAACTTTGCATGTGTCTGCTTCATTTGCATAGGTTGCTACTCTCATTTCCCGATGCTGAAGCTATAAAATATTTATGAACTACCAAGGCTGAGAGTTTTGTCCTTGTTTGACAGTATGTTTATGTTGTGAAAATTCTAGACACACAAAGCATGTAAGCATTATTTCTTACACAACCTTTCTGAACAATGCATGACTAAGCAAAGTCCCTTACCCCCAGGCTTCATATAAAACCAGACAAAAGCTTTGAATGTCTGGAAGAAGTCACAAGAGTAAGACTCCAAACCCTCAGATGAGGACAGAGTTCCCCAAGACAGAGCTAGGCCAACTGGCAAAAAAAGACTCCGGTAAGATGGGACTGAGTTTGGTCTCAAGACAACCCTGCACAGTCATCTTTAGTAGCAAAAATATAATTCTTTTGCCAATAACTGGTATTTGGGAATGCCCAGAAGAACTTCCATTTCAGTCCCATTGCTGGTGATGTGCAGAAACCTCAGCTTAAGATTCCATTTAAATACCCACGGAACCACAATCTGGAGGCTGCAGAGTCGAACATGGGACTAAATGTGTCTATGAGCAGCTCAAACATGAGAAACTGCTGGTTTCAATGCTTTTTATTCTGCTATTGTCTTGCATTCTGATCATTATTCTGGTACAACTCTAATGGAAACTTAGGCCTTAATTCTACGTATGTTTTTTCAGGAAAATCAAAGAAAGATGAGGTTGTGCATCATCAGCACTAGTAATGGCAACTAAGATTTACACATTAATACAGCCATATGTTACAGACCTTCTCTAAAAGAGTGGTTTCCAAAACACTAAATAATATATAGATCCATGTAATGGAAGTTGCAAGATTTTATCAGCAGGATGCATACTTCTTACTGCAGTGTGTAGTTTACTGAAAAATTCCTTCTGCAATGTTTCTTAGTACTCTGAGGATGAGTTTCAACTGAATAGGGAATTTTGGGTTTCAACTTTGGATTTTTTTTAATGATGTTTTAGAACAGGCTTTTCCAAAGCCTATTCTTATCGACATCTGACCCATGGGGGAGAGTTCTCCAGGTATGCACATTTATTCCATGTTAAAGACCAAGTTTTCTTAACTGACTGAGAATCTAAACAGAGCAGGAATCAGTTAGGAAAATCCTAGCTGCAACATTTTGATGAACTCCTGTGCCTGTACTGCTTGGACTGGGAATCACCTTCTCTGGGAATGTTTCCTGTTCTCAAAATTGCTTCTGCCATGTTTCAGGGAAGAATCTAAACCACCAAGAGTTATAATGAAATCCCACTGTATTTTTTATCAAAAGCAAGCATTTCTGCATTTTTTCTATTGAAATACTGGCTTCATGCCAATTTTTGTTCCTCTAAACCGCCAGCATCTCCCACATATCACTGTTGATGCACTTCCCTGTTCCTTTGTTCTAGTGCCATACTATTTTCTGTAGTTCTAGTCACAAAGTTCTCAGTCTAGATTGTAGTGGCCTATTAACAATGTAAAGTAAATTGTTAATCTTATGAAGGCAAGGCTGAGAGAATTGTGGTTGCTCAGCCTGGAGGAGAGGAGGCTCAAGGGAGATCTTAGAGTATCTTCCAGTACCTGAGGGAGGCCAACAAGAAGGCCGGGGATGGTTTTTCTACAAGCACTTTGAACAGTCTTTTTTAAGAAGAGTTACCCTCTCCTGCCTTTAGTATAGACATTTCCAAACAATTCTGGAAGTTAGTAGAGCTCATAAATTCTGTCCCTCCCAAAAGTGTTCCAAAACCCTTGGAAAATGTCAGGACCAGAACAAAGGAAGATTTCTATCTCACAACCGCATGAAAGGTGCTGTACAAGAGATTTACATCAGTATGCTGGCCAGCCTTCCCTCATGCTGTGTGAAGTGCAGATCGTGACAGGTACTTTGACTGCAGATAAGTCCCTACCTGACCTCAAATCAGAGAGAAGCAATGGCCAATGGGTACCATGGGAAAAACTCATTTCTCTGTCTTCATTCCAGCCTCAGTGCCAGCTGTCTTCAAAGTCACTCCTGTATCCACAGCTGCAAAATAAAGGAGCCTCTATCAAAACAGGTGGCTGGGTCCCTTGCTCCTTACTTTACAGCAGCTGGGGTCTTTTAGAGGTTTCTAAATAAGATTTCTTTTTAAGATGCAGATTTTAAAAACATGGATGAAAAATTCACAAAACAAATTTAAAACTTTAGATGGTTAAAACTTTAAATTTATAACTGAAGATGATTTGTGACATGAGGATTTTCAAAAGTAATTCTTTTCTTCATAAAAGCAGTAAATACTAGTGAACAGCCCTATTTAATTATTACTTCTATTTTATTACTATCTAGTATTTCTTATGTCTCCAATATGGATAAAGCAGCCTCCTTCCTTGTCTCTGGAGTCAGAATACACAGCAGGAAAAAGTTTATCTCAGAGGTATTCCTCCTCAATTCTTCTATATTTAGTTAACTTCCTCTTATATTTCATTCCACCATTTCCTTTATGAAAATTTAATTAGACATCTAAACTTACTATTTGACATTTAGTAGTGATGCTGCTACCTGGAGGTTTGGTGCTTTGCATTGTTTCTCAGGTCAGATCACCAGAAGCCTTGGTAGTACTGCCCCTTCTCATGGATAGGGTAAAACTGGCTAAATCTAAATTTAAACCCTGAGAGCCCTGAGTGGAGGAGGGCAGGAGGTGATCCAGGTTCCCCAGCAAGAAACTCTGGCAGCAGTGACTTTCCAGGCAAGGCAGCTTAATTAATAAGTGTTCCCATTTAGCTCTGCATCTCACTCTTTAAAACAGGAATAATTACTCAGACATAAAATTCAAATACATTTTTCTGTTTGATAAGAGAATTCTTTTCTTACAGTGATTTTAGGACTTATATAGCAAGATGTTTCACCAAAAGAGGATACCAAAACATACATTTTTACAGTCTGAGCCTCTCCAGTCACATTTGCTCAGATTTCATTTGATCAGTGTTTCCAATGTGTAGTTCTACCTGTGGCCTATCTGTTTACCCAGATTTCAAGTATGCTTTTCTTCCATTTCCTGTCTCACTTTATTTCTATTAAATATTAAATTTCTTAAAAATTATTGTGGTCTCCATCAATCCCTTTATATATCATAAGAAACAAATAGTGCTTGCTCAATTTTCACTTTCCCTTTGCTGATTTTTACAGTTACAGATAATTTTTCTGTGCTGGAGTTAAGAATAATAATTAAAAAAAAGTGCAGCTGAAAAAAAAGGTGTTCCATTTAGCCGAGTAAAACGGCCAATAAACCTTCAAAATAGACAGTTAAATAATTAGATTCTAGCATGAAATCAAAGAATTGTCACTGCTATCAATATTTCAAGGCTACGCAGACTAGGTATGAACATCCATCACAGATGATTTAGAAATAATGAAATGAAACAGCTCTGGACAGAAGCTAGCCAAGGTAACAGAGCAGAGGATACTCTAGTTCAATTGACATTTTTGTGACATTTTCTGGAAGCCAAGCAACCCATTTTAACTGGCAAAAAAAGTATGACCTACAAAGTTTTCCTACAAACAGTAAATTTGATTCTGTGTCACACACAAGCTTGGGCATAATCCCTATTAATTTCGTCAGCAGTTCTATTTTAGATTGAATGTGTGAACTCAGATTCTCTCTTCTCTCTCTTATTAGACTAGGAAGAGATGAGGCTGTATCAACTGCTACTATCATGACAGCAATTCAGGCCAATGCCTTTAAATTCCATATGCAATTTTATAGCCACATGAAACCTGCATTTAAAGGAGATTCACAATTTTAAGACTAACCTTCTTTCTCAATTATTATTCCTCAATGTGCTGTTTTCAGCCAAGGAAAATTCAAGAGTAATGTAAAACTTAATAGCATACACATCCAATCATCATTGATTAGTGCTAGGATTTTAAAAAGAAATATAATCTTTCGCAAAAAAAGATAGCAGGATACTTCTGCAAACTTAATCTAATTTTAAATTTGTTCATCATTCACTCTTGATTGCAATTAGAGTCTACTTATTAAATACCATCTGTTTTCTAAGCATCAAGGAGTAACCTGAGAAGATTTCTCTGAAGGAAACAAACACACAAAAAGCCTCAATAAATCTTGTTGACTAATAAGATAATTATTGAATATGCTAAAATGATGAAAGTGCAATGAATAATAAATTTTTTAAAAAAACATGAACTTACATATGCTTCTTCTTTATCTGCATTTACTTCTACACCACGGAAATCCAGAGAAAAATATTATTTTTCCAATTAATTTCTTATTTATTATTATTTTTAGTAAGTTTATTAATGATTTTATACAATCATTACTAGAATACAGACTATAAATATCTTGTTTATTATTTTTAGGATTATTTTCCATTTTCTGGAATCACCTCTGTAATGAAGCAAATAACTTATGTTTAGTTTTGATAAAATTGTCTTCTGAAAAGGTATATTATTTTGACCTGAAAATACTGAGGGTGTGGAAACCACATTATTTATCTTGGAAATTTGTTTCCAGTGTTATTATATTCATTAATTTGTGCCTGGGAAACTGATAACATACCATCTCTTATGCTGAAAGTCTTGTTCTAGGCAAAAATAAGACATCTGAAATATAAAGCTGAGGATTTGCTGTGAGTATAATTGCTGCCTTCACAATCTAATCACAGAATTAGTTCACATTTTCAGTGTACTTAGTATTACACATAAAAAGAGATAAGAAACAAAATACCAGAATAATATATTTAAAAGTACTGTACAAAAACTTCCTGGCACCTGCCACTTCACACACTGCCTCCTTGTGTCCCAAAGTACTGAATTCAGTCTACAGAAGGGTGTGGTGAGATGGCACCATCTGGAGTCTTCTCTTGGGAGAAGCATGGTATAGAAGTTAATGCTCTCATATCACAGGGTGAGAAAGAAGATTTTTTTGTGGTTTCTTTTTTTTGGGTTTTTTTTTTTGTTTCATTTTTTTGCTTGGTATAACCGTGATCTGCGACCTACAACTCCCAGTAACATCCAATCTTGCACTACATCTTATCCATCCAAAGTGGAGTGTTTTTACCTATGTTAAGCACTTTATTTTTCTCCTCTTCATCCCCTGAAGCTAGCTCTTCCCAGCTCCAGCTCTGTAATTGCTTCTTTGGCCATTCCTTGTTGGATGGCCATCTACCCCCATGTGTCCTCCAGTGCCTGCCCTCATTCCCAACTGTCGCTCTATTAGGAACGGCGAGAAGAGCGGCACAGACTCTCTAGGAGTCGATCAGGAGAATTTCTCTTAGTTTATTACTTTAGGTCTTTTTTATAGACTGATACGTGGAAAGTACAGAAAGGAAACTCTTATTGGTTAGCAAACTACAACATCACCATCATTGGTCAGTGGGGCACACACCCCTCGACCTTCTCCTGCAAAGAAAACAAGGAACAGACAAACAGCACCTGCAAGGCTGTTTTCTGTCTCTGAGGATTGTTTTAAATCTTCTCTATGAATTCTCAGGCCACTTTCTCAGGCAAGACTGAGAAACTATGCGGCCTGCAATTTCTACAGGCACTCTGTTTCAGAGTTAGCATCCACACCCGACCACCCTGTGCCTGGTACCCCTTTGTGCTGCATGCTGTGTCTCCCCTTCTGACACCTCTCATACCAAGCATGGACTCCTCTGCCCTAAATCATTAAATCAGAGATTTCCACAGCTCTTTAAAATGCTTTATTCTTCCATGAACAATTATATTCACTTGGCCTCTTTGACCAGAGTTTTTGTTTTGGGTGAGCATGCACCACTCATTTAATCCAACTGCAGCTGTGAAGATTCAGACAGTCCATGTGCCTGATGTGGGAGAAGGACTTTGAATATTAAGTCTTGCTTTTTTCTGTTTTTATTTTTTCTAAATTTTTCCTCTATATTTGCTTTTCTTTATATGAACAGGAAGTTTTAATATCAAGTTTGCATTTAAAAAGTTAAGTTATACTTTCTCCTTTACTTTGTGACCCTTATCCTACCTGGTAATATTTTCAGTTTACAGTGGGAACAATTAGAATTTCCTGAAGTAGTACACTTCTCAATTATTCTAAAAGTTACTGGAAGGAAGCCTTTTGTATGGTTCTGCTCAAATATCTATCCAGGCTGGGCAGAAAACCTGAATTCCTAATATTTCTGGCCATTGAATTCTAATCCTCCTGGCTTTACCTGTATTTTTCCCAGAGGTTTGGTGTTACACTCTTTCTAAACAGGTTGTGGTCACCTTTTGTGGGCAAATTATGTGATATCTCTGCTGATGCACAAAGAATAGGCATGTATTTTTCATTTTTTGTAGCTGTAGTTTAATGAAATAACCTATTATTTTCTATTTAGAGAAATTAACATTTTGTTATTAACAACAGTCATGTTTCTATGTCAATCTGACACGTGCCAGGAAACAGATTTATCTAAACTGTCTGGGTAGGTTTGTATGGGAAGGCATTATCAGAAAATAAGTAATAATTTTTAATTAATTTCATATTTTAACCATTTATGTATCTAAGTATTTAAATTATTTGGTACATTAATTGCTTCAAAAATTTATCTAGATTGGAGCTTTCTGAAACTGTAATCTGGGCAGAATGACATAAGAGCAAAGAAAAGGAGGCATGAGGGCATCATCAATAGAAAAATAAAACAAAAGATGGTCAGGATCTTGGTGATTAGGAGGCCCACAGAGAGAACAGGGGAATGCAAGAGATATTTAAAAGCCTAGTCACTTCATGGAGCTGGAAAAGAATCATTTTATCTCTTGTTTCATAGACACAGAAGTGTTAGGCTGCAGTTTCACTACAGATCCAGCTACAAGGCTCTTTCTTCAAAGAGCTGGCAGAGCATTTCCTTCCTGTACAATCTAATTGCCGTTCAAAGATGTCAGTGGTTGTTAGATGTTATCCTCCTAAAACAAAACAAAAAATCCCCACCAACACTTACCTGGTCTTCTGCAAGAGGTGTGGAACCAGAAAACACAGTGAGGAAATGCAAAAAACCTAGAAATATAGCATAAACTCTGAAGCACATGCAGAATTATTAGGGTTAATCAATAAAATGGACTTACACATCTTTGTCTCATTCCAATCAGCTGTTTGGTAATAGGAGATGCTCTGTAACACAGACCTGCTGTTAATGACAATGGAGGCCATACCCTGATTATGGGACAAAGGTTGAATTCTGTTTTGAATTCTCTGCTTTTACACCCCAAAAAACAACTCAAACTTCAGAAATTAATAATAGAAAAAGAAAAAGCAACCACATTACCAAAATACTTCAACGTCTGAGGCCACAAAGAAAAGAACATCAAGGGGTTTATTACCATTCTTCAATCATGTAAAAATGTGAATGGCTTTACTATCCCACCCACATTTAGGTAAAGTAATTGCCCAAGAACACTTTGATGGTAAAGGAGTGTAAATGTATACGTGACTGTGCAAGAGTGTGTGAGCAGGGCAGTGTGAGGGCCTGTGAGCAAGAGAAAAACAGCTGGGGTTAAATAAATCCTCATCACTGTCCTACCTTGAATTTTTCAGTTTTTGCAGCTTGACACAAGATATTTGCAATGTGCTCATGCAACATTCACCTGCATCTAGAAGGGCTTTTTTGACAATAAAGGATTATTTTATTTGAAGTTTATTTCTAAAAGGACTTATTGAAGTGCTCTTCCACAACATTACTAATAACACTTCTTGCTTAAAAACCCTGATGATCAGGGGATGAGAGCTGACTGACTGGAAGACAAACATCTGTGAAAAGTATCCCAATTAAAGGATATGACATAATTTTATCCTGAATGCAAATGCTAAGAGTAGCAGGGATACCTCTATGAAATCACTAACGAAGGCCAATCTCTGCTCTCAGTTTCATTAGTTAGTCTTATCTTGTGCTGAATAAATAAAGACATTGAAAATACATGAGAGATGTATTTTAAAAGTGAGACAATAACAGGCAGTTTATATGCAGTTTATTTTTATAGTGCAACCTGCTTATTAAATTAATATGGTCATGCTAAAACAGGGAAGTGAAGGCAAGAACAAGAGGAATCATTTTTGTGGGAATTAAAAAAATGAATAGTAGTGATTTAGAATAATCTAGGTCACTTTTCTCAATATAAACTCGGTTTTCTTTCAAGTCCTGAATATTTACTTCCAGAATGAAGTTTTAGTGAAGCATAACCTTGTGTCCTGAAATACACAACAACATTTCAGTCTCCAGAATTTCACAGCCAGAAGTGGCCTTTTGATCCTCAGAACAATATCTGAGGCACCAGAAATGGCTTATGCATTTCACTGGTCACTTATGAGTGAGTGAGGGTGAGGAACAGGTTTTAAAATTTTTCTAAAGAAATGTCAAAAATATTCCCAGTGGACTGACTCTGAGATATGAAAATTCTTATCAAGTCCTAAGTGTTCCCAGTAGAATAAAAATCAGCTGCTTTTTTCAACCTGGCCAAAAGAAGGAATATTCTTTTGGATATTATATTTTTTTAATTTTAAACTATTGCTTAATAATTTAGTTAACCCAGCTCACAATTCCAGCAAAGGTCAAGCACTTGGTCTACAAAATGCACTTCAGTCCTTATTAAATTCAGCTTTGAAAAAGGCATTTTTAGCAAACTTTTGCACGATACTGAAACAGACATCTGTGAACAAGTTAAGGAAGTAAAATACATGAGAAACTTCATGGAAAAAGGGGTACTCTGGGCTTTGTACTTAGCCTGTCTCTTCAACCTGGTTAAATTTCTCAGATACCATGACTTAAGGTACAGCCTTGGCTTGCTAAAACTACCAAAGTGTTGCCCTTCTAAATGGAAACGTTGGTGTATTTTGAAAGCTCATTTAACTGGAGACTCATGTTTTCCTCCACCTGCCTCACAAGCCTTAGAAATTGTACCTGGACATCTGTTTTCTCTGCTGGACTTCTTTCCTATACAACAGCCATGCACTCTGGAAACTGTCTGGCTTGCACCTGGGTTCCCCACTTCTTTATTGTCATGTTTTGATTTGTCCCTTATTTTCACAATGAATCAGATGAAGAATGTCTCCTCTTCCTTTTCTAGTGTTTTACCATAGGATGAAAGAAATAAAAAAGAATGACTCCTCTAAGCCATCTGGCGTCAAGTAGAGAATGGAAATAGAAAACCCGTAGGAACTGGAAATGCTTAATTTAATTGCTATGAAATGTAGTTTTTTACAATGGAAATGATAGAAGAATAGGTGTATAAAAACCCTGTAGAAACTAGAAATAATCTAGTAATAAAATAAAATTTTCAAACATGTAAATAAGTGTAATTTTAAAAGCCTTTTGTGTCATTTATGTAATATAAAAGTTATTAACAAAACTGACTTTAAAGACTTGAATTGGAATCATTAAATATGCAGTGTTTTTTTTAATCAAACACCAGCCATACAATTTTTTTAGTTTGCCCTATTCCCCTTTCCCTTCATTAGCTGTTTTTGGCATGGAGTTCAGCTATTCTACTTAAAAAAATGTTTTAAATATTTTCCATTGATGTTTTAGGCTATAGTAGCCTAAATCTAAGCTTTTAATCCATACAGTGCCTCCAGTATTAAAATTAGATTTAAAGTGCTTGTGACGAGAGGCAAATTTCTTAATTTTATAACTATTTCAGAGTAGTACAGATCTTATTAATAGAAAAAATATTGATATATAAAATGCAATAATATTGTCCTGTATTTATTGTCACAGATAATTATTTGGGCTTTTGTTCAACATACCAAATAAAACCAACTATGTACCTTTTATTCACACAAACAAAGAACATATTATATGGAAGCTCAGCATTCATAGAAAATTTGTCTTCTACAGCGCTCCCCAGCTGGTATTTACTCTCCTAACTCTTAAATGTCATTTTAAGGGTAGTTAATAGTGGCTATAACTGACTGATATTAGAGTTGGCATTGGAGGTACCATCAGCAGGTATTCGAGTCTTACCATCAGCAGTGAAAAAATATTTAACAGAAAATGACTGCACAGCCCAAGATCATTCATGGGAAGCAGATTAGCTCTGAAAACCTGGACCTTTATAATATGAGAATGGCTGTTTTTAGCTGTATAAGTTGTATTATACAGCTGTATATATAACACATTTTAATTTTATTTTTAATGTTTATATTTTCCTACTAATATGTAATTTGGAAATACTGTCATGTCTTAGTTATAAATTCTGTTTTAAACTCCCTTCACTTTATAGTAAATAATAACATATTTGGATGTTTTTCAGGCAAAGATTCTTTTCAAGAGCCTTCTCAATTTTTTTTTCATAAAAACAAAAGCTAAAAACAATTGAAGAGTTATATAATTTTGTGCTGAAAAATATATGCAGACTACAGGGAACTTTTTTCTTTCCCTTCACTTCTGGAGGCTGTTCTTCACCCCTCCTATTTCTAACATTGTAGAAAGAGTGAAATAGCTTTCACAATTTCTTTTAGTACCTGCAGCTAACCTTCAGGACACATAGCACCATTCCAGATGCAGCTGTCCACACCAGAATCAAAGAAATAGTGGAAGAAATTACTATGCAACACAGAACTAAAACCATTTCTCTCTACATCCTCCCCTTCTTCAGCATCTCACTTGTCTTAAGCTTTTAAAAAAGCAGTGAATTAGTATTTTAACATTAATATCAGGATTTTAAATTTTTACATGGGAGAAGTGACACCAATTAGACTTTACTGTTAAATTAATCTTTAAAAAGTACAGTACTGACACTTTTAAATGGCTGAAACATTTAAGAAATAAAAGATAAAAATGTTTTGCCCTTATTTTGCAACAGCTATAAAATCTTTGCAGTTCAAAGTCTATATGATTTATTCCTCTCATCTGGGCTGCAAAGATGACCAAGAGATGAACCATAGTAGAAAAATACAAAAGACATGGAAAAAATATAATTTTTAGACTATCTACACTGCTAAATGACTTGGAAACTTCTGAGTATTTTTCTAGATTTGCAGTTTTGTTGTATTTATTACATCAATAGCACAAAAATGAACTCCTTTCTGATATGAAGGAAAAAAGAAAACACATTTCGATGTAATAGTAATATGGGGATAAATTCTATTTCAATTTTTGTCTCTGGCTTTCTCTAGTAGACAGCCTGTAACAGAACATTAGCAAGCATATTTTGTTGAGTTTTAGGCAATTTTTCAATAACACAACTGTACCTTTCTTTGTGATGATATAGATAAAGTTATCAGAGGCCTTAAAATGGATGAATCCTCTGTGAATGGGGTTTGTTACCCAAATAATAATGAAGCTATTACTGAAATACAGCAACATTTTGCTGATGGAACTAATAAAAAATACATCAATAGAGTGTTCAGAATTTAAAAGTAGTTGCATAAAAGTGACTTGGATTTTTACCTGTAGTTACAAACCTTAGCTCAATCTGTATGTAAAATATGCCTTGTTTTTAGTCTAGAAGCATTTATATATTAAAAAACCTAAGTGGGTGGATTTTTCTTCTAGCAGGTAAAAAATACCAGGAAGTAGATACAGTAATAACAAGGGCAATTTTATTACTCTACCAGGACCAAGGAACAGACTATTTCCATGCCAAGTATTCAAAGCAAGACTAGATGCTTTCCAGAAAGTTGCATAGCACAGGGTCCTGAGCAATACAAAGGCTCTAGGGCCAACTTTTTCAACCCTTTTTTTCTATACTAACTTATCAGACTTGAAAAAATAATAAGAAAGTGACAGAGTGTGCAAGTCAAGCAGCCCTATATCCATATTCAAAACATATATTTAACCTTGATCAACTCCATTTAATCATTGCTTCTTTTTTGTGGTCACTTTTTCTTTTTCACTTTACTCAGTTCCAAAAAGCTGCCTATTTCCCTTATTCTTCCATGAGATAAATAATAAAATGGACAAAAGAGAAACATTGAAAAAGAACAAATTGCACAGCACTGGCAAAATGTTCTCCTTAGGAAAAATTCCCACTGATTACAAGAGACAAGAAATTTCAACTGGAGATTTGCCTGAAGAAATAACTGAGAATTAAACCCAAATAAAATAATCACATAATACAAGTTCTCACAAGTAGAGAAATTAAATTATCGTTCAATTCTCACATGGACAGAAAAGTTTTTATCCAACTGATGGGAAATAGGAGTTTTGCCATTGATTTTCAATGAAACGGAGATATCACCTCAGGGCATTTTTTCTCATATACTATTTATTATGTCTTTACTCTAACACATCACATAAAGATCAGCTAATGCTTGCAGAATAATGAATAATCATACATTCCAAGACCAGATATTACCATCCATTGTAGGCTTGAATAAAAACTTGAATGCAGTTTTTTTTCCTAGATGAATTGTGACATTTTGAAGAAGGAAAAAAAAACCCCAATAAACTAAATCAAACCAAAAAACCCAGCTGAACTGAGGCATTGAAATTAAAAAGAACAAATACTGACTGTCAAATCCTCTCCAGGAAAAAAAATCACTGCATATGGTCTGCTGCTGTCTCTGTCATTTCCTAAGCTTTTCATTTGAAAGAGACTAAAAATGCATCTAGTTGACAAATTATGAGCTAAATTAATCCAAATGGTTTAATGGAGTATAGTATCCATCTCATGCAAATGAAAATTGTGGAGCTTTAGGAACATGTCACAGTTGATGACTTGCAGTGTTAAAAGAAATTGTCATAGACATTAGGGTTTATTATAAAGAAGCAAGTCAGCACTTCCTTGCTTCATGTCAAAATTCTGTTCAAAACTGATGCTTCTATTCAGCAACAATGTCTTGAAAAAGGTAGCAAAGCTGAAACTTTTTTGGGAAAATACTTCTGGACTCTCAGACAAAAGCAATTTCTGACCCAGAGATGCTTGAAAAGCTGTTAGTAAGTTATTATACTATAAGTAGAGAGCAGTTGCAAACTTCTACCTATAAGCTAAGAAGAAATATTTTAAGATCTGCAGATGTGTCCTGGGAAACTCAGTTTCCATAACAACAGTTTTTGGTGTTATGATTTTGAGGCTGTATGCATCTCTTGATTTCTGTAGCTGCTCACGTGGGGCTGCAAGTATTATTCTGTTATTTTGTCCAGCACTAAATACTTGTATATTTGCACCAGGGTATTATTGGTGATTTTAGAAGGTAAAAATCAGTCTTTAATATACCTTAAACCTTTGGAACAGTTACACAAGAAGCAGGATCCTGCCTCAGTACTTTACTGATTAATGAAGTTGGAACACTCCAGTGCCACTGAGATATTACAGTGCCATAAATATTTATATGCTTAACATATCAAGCAATAAGGAATTTAATATAGAATCTAGAAAACAAAGGGCTTTTTCCTAGGGCTGTTACTCAAATCAAGCCAAATAATTCAGTTACTGAAGAAACAGATTTGAAATACAGAATTGTAATATCTAAGAAAAAAATAAATTCTAAATTGCTCTGTGCACTTAAAAAAAGCAAATCAGACTCAGACCTTTATTTTGGCAAAACAGGTCCAAGACAGCATTTGTAAGCCTTTCCCTTTTGAATAACATCTCCAGCAGGCACAAACCTTCTAATGTTTTAAGGATAAAAAATAAGGTCTTTAGAACTGCTTTTTCATAGCAATACATGACTCCACATGAGAGTATAATGCCAGCATCTCTACTAGAACACAGAAATTCCCTTGTACTTCTCAGGGAAAAGTATGCCCTGCCCAAAGTACAACTGTTAGCTGATAATTTTATTTCAATTTGGAGGATTTAATATACTCTGTCTGCCTTTTTTGCTAGCTTGCTGTTAAATGTGTTCTTGTGCAGTTAGCTGGCTAAATCTTCAACTGTGCTCTTCAATACATGGTTTTTTTTTTTTCTGTTTTTAACATTGACTTCATTAATTACTCCTTTTTTATTTCCTATTTTCTACTTATTGTTCCATCTTCTGCTTTTATGTTCCTCTTCTCCTAGTAACAGGTGATTTTGCATACATTTATTCCTCCCTTATTACTTTTTTCCCCACTTTAAGCCTCAGGAGTTAACTATTATGCCATCTTTTCTTACAAATCCCTCTCATTTTCTATTTCCTTATACTATTATGGTGGTTTGACATTTAGGGAAAGAAGTGGGAAACACCCACAGAAGTGATTTCTCTTAGAGAAGCTGCTGGGAGCTTCCTCTGTGTCTGAGACCAGATTGGCTAATTCTGAGAACTGACAGCATTTTGCATCATTGAAAATCAGATCCACCTCTGTGAATATCGCCTTTTTAGAACCCAATCCAGGAAATTCTTTCTCTTTGTTTCTGGCCTTGAGAGGTAGCAGAGCCCTGGTGAGGCCGGCCCTGCTCCCCTGAGGCCTGTACGGCCTGTGGGGGAGGCCAGGCCGGACCCCATCAGCTCCCGGTGGGGGATGGAGGCCGTGGGATCCCCTCACCCCCCAGGCTGGGCCGGGCTCTGCTGCAGCCCCTCCTGGGAAACCCTCCGGGTCCCATTCCAGAGGGGTGGCTGAAGTCCTTCCCAGGGGGGCTGAGCCCTCCCGGGGAGCCCTCTGAGCCCTTTGCAGTGGCCATGCTGGCCCCAGCTGGGCTGAAATTCTGCAGCTGCTGAATTTCACCAGAAACTGCTGGCAGGAGGAGGAGAAGCCATCGGCTCACAGCGTGCTGCCTCTGAGGGCTGGCCTGGCTGCTGAGAGCCCAGTGCAGCCACCCAAAAATCATCCAGCATAAACAGCTCCAGCCCCTGCCCCGGCAGAGATCACATAACCATCCACAGGCTGGAGCAACATTTAGCCCTTTCACTACACGGATGAGACCTGCAGACCTTGGTCCTCTCTCCAGGGAGAAAAAAAGGAGTGGCATGTAGAAATACAACATGAAAACACCAAGGTCAGTAAAAAAAGGAGTCAAGCCTCAGATGGAAGAGGGATGAGGAGATGCCGAATGGGGCTGAAATATTCTTTTGATAAGGCCATGGAGATGGACAATGAATCTCCTTTAATTCATGAAAGTGTATTGGGGGAATGAACTATTCAAACTGTAGATGTGAGCAGAGGTATCCATTGATGAAGCCAAGCAGATGCTGGAGTAGCTGTGATCCTATGAGATGCTTGAACAGAACACAGAGAGAGAGATGAGAGTGGTGAAGACCCTTTGCCCCCAGGGAGAGAAGAAAACCTCTGTTCCCAGAGATGATCACAAAGATGGATAGAACCTTGGCCTCTGAATAACTCATCCTTAAAATAATACCTCATGGGTTCATGGCCCATGGACACACCTCTAGGAGGGCTCTGAAAATGGGAGGAATGTTACAATGGCAGAATTTTTTCCCTGGTGGCTGTTATTCGTGGAAATGAAAAGCCATGAGAGAACTGTTTCTTGTGGAGAAGTCTCCATGGCATGACAAGAGAAAACTCCTCTCCCAGAAGGACTGATGAAAGACTGTTGTATAGTTGGTACTGTTTTAACATCCCAAATTTTGTCTCTACGTTGTCAGTTGGGAAAGGAAAAGTTAGATAGGGGGAGAAAAGGTTTGTGGAAGTTTTATTCTGGTTTCTAATTCTTGTAGTCCCGTTAATAAAGTTTCTTTATTCCTTTTAAGTTTTAAGCCTGTTTTGTCATTCTCCTAATTCATATCTCACAGCAAGAAATGAATAAGTGCCCTGGTGATTTTTAGCTAATGCTAAAACCCACCATAACAATTCAATGCCTTTCTTCCAACCCAAGATAAATAAATAAATAAAGAGCAAAATTTATTTTGCAAAGTAGGTGCACTAAGCTACATCAGAAGAATATTATTTGGGACTTATTTTCTATTGTGTGTCTATGACCGAACTGAAAGAAGGAACTGACCATTGACAGCAAACATGGAGAACTGCTTGACCAAAGCTCATATTTAAAGAAAAACAGCTCAGAGGTGAAGGAAATGCAAACAATTTACAGAGTAGTTATATTTCTTAAAAAATGTATTAATTAATCTCAAAGAATAAGTTTTTTTAAAAAGAATGAGCTCTGTGTTTTCTCCCAGCTGTGGAATATTAGATGAACTTCAGACTAGAAAAGAATACATTTTCCCAAGTACAATGATTGTATGCTCTATAAAATTGCCCTCAAGCTATATTATATTTGAGGGAAAAACCTTTAAATTCAAGCAGGAAGAATTACAAAAGAAAACAAGAACTGGATTTTAATAGAAAATTGCCTTCAAGACTGTTTGTCACACCATTTAATTCTCTCTTGGGGGCCCATAGAGAGTAACACACTGTATTTGATGCAAGACTTAAGAAGAAAGCATAACAAAATTAAACAGAAAGAAAGCAATTTTGTCAGCCTTGAGCTGAGGGTAATGGAAAGGAAACAGATTCAATGAAATGGAGAGCACTGATGGGTGTGAGATGAAGTTTAGCCATTCCTGCCATTTTTTCCATTTCTAGCACTCTACTACTCAAATGAAAGTACTTTGCTTTTGCTTTGGGCACACACTGAAGAGAAAATACGAACATCAAAAACAGTAGGAAATTTGGAATAGTTTAAACAGGGGCAGATCATCTGGTATTTCAAATGGGAGGCTGTCTCACTCCAATGTTTTCTCTTTTTGAATCCACGGACCCATCCTGGAAAATACCAACTGGTGTATCACTAATGCCATTATACTGTGCTTTTGAAAGAAATGACAGACTAGTGGTCTTTCTGTGTATTTGCTTTGGGAGGCAAATAGTTTGGTTTTAAATTTAAATTTGTTTTAGTTTTGCACGTAAATAAAGAAGGTGGGATAATTTTTTTTTTCTTTTATAAATAAAGATTTTTGGTGAAAAATCTTTCTTGACCTATGGAAGAGCATTTAAAGCTCTTGAGTGTCAGCTGTCAGAAAAGTGATATCTGACAACTGCATTAAGAATGGAACAGAAGGGACTGATACTGAGTAGAGAAGAACTAAGGACAAGTGTATTTTTATTATTTGGACAGCTAACTAAGACAGAGGTTTAGGTCAAAAGAACTCAATTTGGTCAAAGTTATTGTTCTTGCCTGTTTTCAGTCAGTCATCCAGAGGTAAAAGTACTCTGCTTCCCCTTGTCAATAATATGAAACAGTTCATAGAGAGATTCAAACCTAACACTTTGCAAACTAAAATTAATTTAATAATTTTTTTTTAAATATTAGAGATAATTTTTAAGGAACTAATTATATATCAGATGACTTCTTATTTCTGTCCCATAATATTGACTATCTAGAAGGATATTACTTACAAATTTAATAAAAACTTAAATAAAACCTGTAGAGAGTGGAAACTTTTCTAGGATAAAAGGAGAGATATTTTCAGAAGTCCTAGGTAGCAGTTTGCAGATGTGCAATTAAAATTCTGGCTCTTCCCTAATTATAGAACACTTAAGTTAAATGGTCTTAATAAATATATAATGACAGCTTTTTAAACCTATAGTTACTTATAAACTAAAGTGATTTCTACTTCAGTTTTGAAAGCATTCATTAAGAGCCTATTATGATCTTTATGTAATTTAGAAAGACATTTAATGAGTGTTTTATAAAACTAAACAGCAATTATTACCAAAGACAAGTGTTAAGCATGTAGATTAACATGCCATTAATGTGAATTAGCTTTTTCAGATTAAATAGTGAAACTTGTACTTAAAGTCTATTGGGATGAATGTAAATTAAAATGTTATACAAAATGTGGAAATTTTAAGGATGCTTAAAAGAGAAGAAATTGCTTACAGCATTTTTTTATTAGAAGTGACTTTTTATTAAAGTCACCCCAGGACAGTTATCTATTTATTGAAAGGCTGATCAAACTGCAGACAACTTGTAAAGAAAGCTCTAATAAAAATGTGCATTTTTCTAAAAATAATTCTGTTATATTGATGAACTTGGTCCTTAACTCTATGAATCTCTTGGACATTTCCATATAATTATAGAATTCTGAGTTACTGAAATTTCCTTGTATTTTATTATAAATTGTAACATTCTCAAGGCTACATAAGTATTTTAATGTTAATAGAAATGTCCAGGTAGAGGACACTTATAACACTTCCCCAGGATAATATGGGTCATGTCAATGGCTAAAGATTACAGAAATGAAAAAGCAGCATATGATACACAGAATACCATCTTAAGTTTCAGTCTTGTGCCATGTATGTTGTTCTGTCTTCTCCTCCTGCCCATAAGCTGGCCCCCAAAAATAATTTAAAATTAACATGTTTAAAAATATCCATGAAGAATTAGGCCATTTTCTTCCAGATATATCTAGAACCAGGATGTTTTATTTTAAAATAAGTCAGTAAAACTTGAAAAACTGTAAAAAACTACTTGAGCAAGAAAATTTCTCTTGGGATACACATTTGTCAGTGAAATCAACAAAGACTAAATCAGCACATCCACTACATAATCCATGGAACATATGTTAAACCAACCTATTTTTACAACAATTCTCCTAGGTACTTTCTATATAATGTAAGTATGATATTTGATTTGTTTAATGTTTGCATTGATATTATTGTTGTTTTCCTTCTAAAAGTTCTGAAAATGCAACTGCCTTCATTCATGGACAATTTGAAAGTGTTTAAATTTATCATGAGATGAACATTATGTTTAACAAGTCCTGGTTTTACCACTTCGATTTATTTTTAAAAATGCAGCATGAGAGAAGGAAGAAATAACATTATTGCTTATTATCTCTAAGCTCACCAAGTAATCTTCTGCTTTAGTTAAAGAAAAGGCCCTTCCAAAGCTCTGAATTCTATTTCAAACTTTACCCTGTGTCTTGGAGAATGTCCTTTAAATACCCATCCTGATTTGTGAGAATCTGATGTATAAGAAAGGAAGACAGCTGATACTTCATAACTTAAAAAGTTTTGACATATATATTTTAAGATAATACGGACACAAAGCAGGGATGGATGATATTGACTCACCTACTGAGAAATCAAATACCATGGATCTAGATGTATGTTTGATTTATGTCATGACCAGAATTACGAGAGGACTTGATCTGATGCTCTGAAAGTTTACTCTCATCTATTTTGGAGAAAATGTGGGGGAGAAAAGCCTAATGATATAGAAATGATGTTGAGAATAAAGAGCATTTATGTGATTGAGGGAGAAAACTGTGATGGAGAAACTGGGAGTGACAGATAAAAGGTAATAAACATTTAAGATAAATAACAGCTCTATATGATGCGCTTTCTATCTATTGAGTTTATACACTAAGAAAGAATCTGACCACGATGTTGATGGAAAAAAATGATACTTTGGACACTGAAACACTACATCATGCTACAAAAAAATTATCAAATTAAACACTAATATACCATTGAACAGCATCCATCATATAATTAGTTAAACAAACAAGGCTATAGGAAAACAAATTTTTGTTAAAATAATGATTTTTTTTTTTTTAAGGAATTAAGATGAAATCATATCCTTAAAACACAATGAAGTTTTGCGTTGGTAACAAGTTTGGAGTTTTTTGTTTTGGTTGTTTTGTTTTGTTTTTTTTAATTGAAGATTTAGAAAGGGATATTTGTTTCCTTCAAGGTTTAAAATCATTCAGGACCTTGAACCAATTGACAAAGAATATTTATTGAGCATTCTAATGCCAGTAAATTAGCTTAGACACAATTTACACTAAAGTGTATTCTCTCTGGCTGCTCTGTTTCAATTGGTAACTTAATTATTGTAATTTTTTAGCTAATAAACTCTAAATTGATATGGAAAACTGTAATAACAAGATGCCATTTCAAACTTAAAACTAGTGTAAACAATAAAGTACTTAATTATGAAGATGCCCACTATTCCTAATAAATATGTTCAGGCAGAATAATTAAGAAATTTTGGCCTATGAGGAATGTGGATGACCTGATTTCCAGGACAATCAATGTGCCCTTAATATAGTTAATAGTACTTGAAGGAAGCCTTCAGGGAAATATTCTATCCCTTAGTTTTATTTTAAGCATTAGATTTTACATTCCTCCACATATCCTCAGGAGCAGGATGGAAAGCAAAGGCTGACTCATTTCTGACCCCTCTTCTGGTTGCCACAACATCCTTAGCACCTTTTGACTCTAATGTCAGTTTAACATTGACACTTTATAGAAAGGACTCCTCTCTTTGCTTGATGTGGAATATATTCTGAATTTTCTAGGAAGAAATAGAATGTTTCCTGGCTAACAATTTCTATGACAAGGACATTATAGTTGAGCATTTAAAGAATCTCTCCAATTCCATCTATTTGGTACTAATAAAAATATGTTGCATCTTCTTGCATGCTTTTTTTTTTTAAAGGGGTAATTAAAGTCATGATTACTGCAGGGTAATTGTTCTTTCTTTCAAGAGAAATAAATAAATGTGCATAGAGAGATGTTTTTTTTAAGATAAATCTTTTGTCATTCATGAACTATATATATGTAAAATGGAATGCTGAAATGGATCAGCTGAAGGATCTAACTAAAAAGCAATGCGTATCCATTTGTGGTAGAGCATGTCTAACAAATTCCAGTAGAAGATGTATTATATTTGGAGAAAAAGAATCAGCATTTAGCTGTCTGGGAAAACCTCATAATAACAGTTACTTTCTTCAAAATTATTAAGTAATGAAAAATAAATATTTACATTACCTTTAAGTGAAATTAAATAGTCTCCAAGGAAATAATAAACCAAATATATATTGTTCATTTGCAAACACATTTCTGAAGCCATTGGCCTCACCTATTAAGCATGTTGCTCATCAAAATCTCCTGACTGATCTTCATTAAATATAGCATTTTAATTTTACCAGTGCATTTTCAGTACTATACATTTTTCAGTATTATAAAATATTCCCTGTGAAAACTAGAAGACATTGTGTGAAACTACTGAATGCTAAGAATGGTTATTATTAACTTGAAATAAACTCTGACTATAACACAAGGTTTTTGTTACCACTTAACTACAAGGAATCATTATTTATTTTTAAAGAGAAATTTAATATTGCACCTTGATTATGATGTTTTTAAAGAACTTTTTATAAGACAATTCTATCATGTAATGAAATTTAATTAAATGTAGAGGTGTAAAAAACAATAATATTGAGTTCATTCTGATAAATAAATTTTACATAGCTGGGCAATGTAGGCTTTTATCTACAGTGAGAACCTGGTTTGGCTTAAAAGTTTTTGAATAAAATATTAGGATCTATTTCACTGGAATTTATAAAAATATCGTGCAGTTTTATGAAGAAGTAAATGAAATTAGAGCACAAGTTTACCAGCCATTTCCTGACTGTACTAAACTGTTTCTTTTGGCTACCTTTGGCAAAGAAATTGATGGAAAACATTAGAACCCATGCTAGAATCAGATTTTCCATATCAGCTGTTCACAGATTTTTCTAATGAAGGCATGGATTATTAACAGCTGTCTATAGGAAAGCAAGAACAACTCAAGAAGGAACATTAATGACTGATACAACCCAAATTCTCCTTCCTTTTTGCCTCTCTCATGCTTGGATGATTGTTACTTTTCTTTACATAAATCCTGTGCCTGTGTGCTCCCATGACCAAGGCAGAGGCATCTCAGAGCTGGGAGAGCACCTGGCAAATTTCCTGAAGGACTGAGGCAAGTTGAATGTTACTGCCTTAATATTAGTGCCAGTAAAAACCTTAGTACTGAAAACTGTGCCTTGTTTTGAGAGTCAAAATACACTAATCTTTCTGATCTGGGCACTTATCTGAGGTTAAGTCCAACTGAAGAAAAGGGTGAACTGGAACAATTTCTAGAATGAGTGCAGCCTGCATTTGTACTACTTCAAATTCCTTCCAAGTTGTCAAGGAGCCTCCCAGTTATAAGTGTTTTCTCTAACACTCCTGTGTTTAGCAGGATTCTCCTCTTCTGTCATATCCCAGAGGATATTCTTTTCTCAGAAAAAACCCCTAATACTGATGCATGTATAAGAGCATGAGAAAACCTCTATAGATTGATTTTAGGTGATCTAGTGTGCTAATGGCCACCACAGCAGATGTCTAATGGACACCTGGAACATCTTCCTTGTTCTTGCATCTGAAAGTGTTTCTCACTCAAACACATGAAGGTGTCAGTACCCCTGGTAAAGGGAGAAAATGCAAAAGTACTAAAACAGATCCATAGTGCTCAATGCTGTTTACTAGGTTTTATTACCAGGTATAAAGGGGTCAGTAAAATTCCTCATAATCCACTGATTCTTTTGATTTTCTACGTCAAGTTCTTGGATTACCATAAAAAGGTTTGAATATTTTTACAGAGATTTTAAAATTTTTTCCCAACTTATTTCAAAAGCAAGCTAATTTTAAGGTACATACACAATGGTAGCATAGGGAAAGTGAAAAAAAAATCACAGTTTTGAACTTTGCCAGTAGAGAAGAACAAGGATATTCAACAGAAAGATATTCTGTCATATACTACATGTTTTGGGGGCTGTCTGCTTTGAGGTGTCACACAGAGAGGAGTTACTGTGTACCAAGGAGAGATCCTAAATCATCATCTTCCCTAAAACCTGTTTGAGGTACCTTAAACTCCCCTTGCTGGGCAAGGAAGTAATTTCTAAGAGTGCATTTACATTTAAAAGTCCATTTATATATTGCAAGAATGAATAAATTAATCCTTTTATCACTGGAAGAGATGGTGACCCCAGTGAAAATATAAACATAGTCCCTGCTTTAAGCTCAGAAAAGAAACAAGGGTCTGCTTTATATCCAGGGGGTCTGTGAGGATAACTCCTAGGTAAGGGAGCCCTGAATATGTAACCCAACAACTAGCAATATGTTTATTTTATACAGCTAAGGTGTTAAAAATGGCTAGATCTATTGACAGCATAATGAGGGCTTAAAGAGCCTTTCCAATTTATTTTACATACTGAGCTTGAGAAAAAATACAGATTTTGTTCTATGTCTCAAATGCATATCTTATAGCTTCCTCATTTGCAAAAGTACCACATCTTTACGGGGATCCCAACTACACAATATATTTTTTTAAAGTAGTATAGGAAGTTTGATTTTTTTTTTTTAGAGGTATGAGATATTGGCATAGACAAAAGCTTGCAACAGGCAAAACTGCCTGATCATCTTGGGATACTGATAGGAGAAAAAGAATGACGAGTCACTGCAACAGAAGGCAATAAGTGCAATAAAGTAAAAACCCTTATATATGAAATAAATAAATTCTGCACATCTCTCACTTGCATGATGGTGTAGAAACAACCAGCTTTCAAATTTTCCTTGACAGCAGGATGGATTTGAACTCCTTCTAATATCAATATTAATTAAATTATATATTTAGCATTTTTAACAGCAGCAATTTGAAACAACCCACACAGAGTATGTTTCTGGGTCAAGAGTGACAAGATCAATTAGCAAAGCACTCAGATAGCTTCTTTCATGTCAAAAGACATAATTAAGATGGCCCAGAACAATATAATTTATCCTTTGATATATACCAAATTATTCTGATCTGCATAATTTAAATATAATATTAAGCAATATCTTCTGCTGCTAATAGTAGGAGATTGTAGCTGGTATTACCTATTCATGTATTTTCATTAAAGTCTTATTCATAATTTATAGTTCCCTTGGCTTGGAAAAATATTTACTAAATGAAAAATGTATTGTGACCCTGCAGTTAACAAGTTGATTGCATTAGAAGTCTTCAAAAGTGGCTAAAAAGACATTTGTCTTAAACAATACACCTACTGAAATAAAACACAGTATTTTTTTTTCAGTTTTTTGAATTTAGTGAGTTATTCCTTCTTTCTACAAAGTTAACTACAATAACAGAACTTTTGCTCTACTCAGCATTAGTCAGAAGAACCCATCTCAATAATTTTGGGGAATTTGTGGTTTGAAAGCAGAGCCTGAAAATGACTGAGGCTTCCCAGAGGAATGGAGTGAAGCACCCAAATAGACACAGTTCCCCCTCCCATAATCTGCTATTCCTGCCCTTATAAAACACAGGAAACACACTGAAGACAGAACCACATCTCAGACATCAACTTTAGTGCTATGTGAGATTTTCACAGCACAGATTCCCCAAGAGGAAATTGAACCATCTTTGAGGAACTTTTGGCCACATGGAATTTAAATTACAGATAGATTGAATGTGTTTCCCACAAGCAGAACGTGTGCCAGGTAAAGAGACACGTGCTTTTATCTATGCTGATTCTGAGAATTCTAATGTTCACTTAAAATCCAGCAGTGATTAGGCTTTATGCAACATAAGGCAGTGCTCCCAAGCTGACATGGCTGTGCAGTGGGAATTATACCTCTTACGATCCAATTTCTCAGCACTTTCTAAATTTACTCACTATTGCAGGTGTAATGACCATGTTTAAGGACTGCAAAATTAGCAAGCCTCTCTCTCTTAGGATCACTTAACTCCTAATGTGTCTTGTAGAGTGGATTTACAGGTACATTTTGCTCCCTTTGAAATTTTAGATTTTTGTCCCTGTTAACTATGGCAAGACAGATGTAGATGAGAAAGAGCCCAGGGTGAAAAATCCCAGATTTGTGATGAGCAGACTTCTGTGGAATCTTGTCTTTGATACTGCATTAAGCTGCTAAAGAAGAAAAGAGATCTTTATCAATGAGAAACACTTGTTAAGCATATTGACTATAATTGTACCTGAACACAATTTTCTTTAAAGGCACTTAAAGCTAGTCAGAAAATCCCTTAACTTATTTTGAACAATAATGCTCATGTAACACAGGGATATGGTTAAGCTTTTTATGGGCAAGTCATAAGCCTTCTCATTAAAGATATGTCATTGTATGGCCAATGTCACTCCCTCAAGCATTTCTTCAAATCAATACCTTTTATTTCCTGCTAGCCTGGTTGATCAGATAGTCTGCATATCAGTCCTGACTCCAGTTCCATCAGAAGATAACATTGCATGCCATTGCAATCCTTCAGGAATCTCTCCTGCAACAAAACCTCTCAATGTCAACAAGCCACAAGTTTATTCTGACAAATCATGAACCACACAGAAATGGTGTACCTAGTCTTTTCTGTGAATAAAGTGATATTTCTTCCCAGCTATCCATTCCTACATGTACTAAAAGATATATTAGCATATATGTAAACTACAAAAAAATTATTTTCTCAAGATCATCTCAGCTAATATTTTTAAACACATTTTTACTAGAAACAACGGTGTTTTTTTTATTAGCAAAATACTAATTTGAGCAAGCCATTAAAGATAAACTATCAACTTGATACTTTTTTTTTAAGCTCTCTAATAACTGCCTAATTGCTTTCAGGAAAAGGATTGCATCACGAATTACATACTCTACTGAAGTTATATTAAATATTCAATATTTATTTGAGATGTATCGTAATACATAAGTGATCTGCATGAATAAAACATTTTTCCCTTTAAGTAGAGTTTAGTAAAATAAAGAGCTAACTGTTTAAAAACCTAGAGAGCTCTAACTTCATATATAGTTTTTTTCTGACATATAGAAGTTTTCTTAACTTTAAAAGTGAATGCAATGAAGTACAAAAGAGCTCAATTTGGAAGAAGAATTTCTTTGAAAAAAAAAGTTCTGCAGACATTTGGGAAATGGACTTTATGCAATGCATAAAACAAATACAGACATGGTTTTGTTTCTCATTTTTTGCCTGCATTACATTTCTTGGATCTCCAACAAAAGCCCCCTTCAGCATGTGCTCCAGCCATGCAATGAGCAGATTAAGGCAAGTGATTAAAGGCCAAATCCCTAAATACGCAGCCACAGCTTTGGCCACCATGAGCAATCTCACAGGAACAGCTCAGCGGGAGTACATAGAAAAGCAGGTATTTATTATTTCCAGAGTACTGAGAGTCCCTAGCTGAGAACAAGATGAGCAGTTACTCAGCACAGACATAAAAAAGATCCCCAGGACACTGGCTATCACAAGAAAAGTGCACACACAGAAGATACCTGCACTTCAGTATGGCATGAGACATAATACTGTCCATATTCCCCCCTCCCAGTCTCATTGCCTATTTGTCCTTGTGAATAGCTTACAAGTGTTATTAGATGTTTGATAAATAGCCTTAGCTAAGTGTATTCGTGGGGATTGGGCAGGGCTGAGGCAAACAGTTCAAACAAAGAACGATAAGGTTTTTGCAGCAGTTTTTTAGTGGGAAACTATTTTGCGCCCATAATTGCATGGCTTCCAGTTCTGAAGAGACATCAAAGAAAAAAGTGAAGGAATTTGGCTGTACAGCTCCTTGAAGGCCTTCTGCTTGAATCATGCCTCGTTTCTGACTGTGAGGAAGAACAAAAATGGGACAGATCTGCCATTATAAATTCTGTGCCAACATTCTAGACTTTTACTATCACTCTGACACCTCTACTCAATTTTTGAAGTCTGACGCTTTCCTGCAGCTTTCTCACATCATCATCTTTTAAACATTTGACATTTGACTCTTCCCAGCTCCTCACCAATTTCCTTACAACACTCACTGGCAGCACAAAAATGGAAGGATGAGAAATACTATCAAGTTTATGCTACTGAAATGAAGACAAACTTTTCTAACTAATTAGTGGTAGGAAGCGATAAAGTCTCATTGAGCTTGTTTTATCAGCACAGAAGAAAAGGTGTGAAGGGGAATGTCAAAAGGTGTAAACAGATGTACCTGGTCAGAACTTATTAGCACAAAATTATTTGTAGATAGGTTGTACAGCAGAGTCCAGGCATGCTAGCAGACTGTGCCACACTGGAACCATAATCAAAAGAAGTCAAAAGCCAAGAGGGGAGGAAGGTCTGAAGTGCCAGCATGTCACTAAACATCTGGGGAGAATGGGGCTAGGGTAAATGTTTTCCTGCCAGCAGTGTGTCATATTTGTCTATCTCGAGAGAGGACCCTTGCTAGGAGAAAATGAGCCACAGGTGTGTGTGCTTCTCATACTGAGAACAATGATTGCATGATGGGGACGACAGACACACAACACAAGGGGGACCTGGACACAGGGACACCCAAAAGGAAACCTTCCAAAAATATCAGATTTTTCTGCTTGTATTAAGGGACAGAGGGATGAGTTGTAGTTATTAGAATGATGGTAAAAATACAACTCGACTACCTCAAACCCTCAAACATCCTTTTCACCTCCATATGCTTTTTAGCACAAAGACTCTAATACAATTACTTGCGTAAGCTTGCTTGTTTGCTGCACAGCAACAACAGTGAAATTTAATCAGTTAAGTTCCTTGCTTTTTCTTTTAGCACCAGAGATGCAGAAAAAAACAAATGACTTATGGAACAAGCATGGGGGTTTTGTGTGTATTTTGGCAGCTCTGTAATTTTTTGTCCATGTTCCCAGTTAGCACTAAGTACTGATCCTCATGAGAGCCCTGTGGGAATCCATGATGTGGCTTTCTGCCATACAGTTAGAAAAAAAGGAATGCAGGATACTCCTGTAGCACTTTTGGTAGCTGTGGCCAGGTTGGCCAGCAGAACAGGACACTGCCCCAGCAGCCACCTGCAGCTTTCAAACCATGAAGCAGCAGGTTGACTGGTCCTTAACATTCTCGTGAAGTTGCTCAGTAGCTTTTCTTGCCTGGGAATCCCTGTGTCCCTCTCCCTTGGCATGCACAGAATAACTTGGGAACTGCCTTGGAAACAACTCTCATGTGCAGGCTGGTCCAGTTTGTCTGGTTTTTTTCTTTGTTCTTATTTTTGCTCAGGAGATGAGGGAGCATGCTCAGGTGATGTCACTTAATACCTGCAATATAGTGAAACATGACACATCTGGCCATGAACCAAATTTTATACAACCTTTCAAGTATTACTTTCAGAGACAGATGATTTGTAGGTGTACATTTGAAAAGCAAGAAATAAAAATATTGCTTGTTGGTCTGTTTTATAGAAATGATGATGTGATAGTTATTTACACGTTCTCACAAAATAAAATGGTAAATCCTTACATTTTGCTCAAAATAAGTCAGTTGGCTTTCTACATTCTGAAATAAATTGAATGATAGTATTCTAAACTGAAATACAAATTTCAACCTCTGACAGCTAATATCTATTTTGCAGATAGCATATGTTTTGGTTAAACAGATAATCCGTTAAAATGCATGTTCTGGCTGAAATTCATTTGCAGGTCACTACTGTCATTTTTACTGAATTTACTCAATCTCTTTCATAAGTCACACACAGAAAAATCCCCCAGTGAAGTGGTGTTTCTCCCACTTCCTCCCTCCTTCTAGTAGTTAAATATTTTACAGAGATCCTGCCTCAAGCCAATTTTTTTCTCAAGGTTTATAGGTGATTAATTTTGAATCTTGTGCTCCCATGGTACTTAAAACCTGATTTTTCCAAATTGGAATGAAAGCAAACTGTCTATAAATTAAATGCAAGCTTTACTGCCCTGAGACCCAATTAGGTATTAGCAAGTACAACACAGATCCAGTCAATAGGACACAGAAAAGAGATGGTTTGCATCACTAGTTAATCAATATACATGATTCTACAATATCCACTGGCAGGAAAAGCAACATAACACCATTTATGTCAGATATTCTCCAGGACTAGTCAAGTACATTATCTTGCCTTTTACAGGTAAACACTTCCCGTCCCCACTTTCCTTGAGCATTCAAAGCATAGCTTGTTTTTTTAAAGAAAAGAGAAAAATACATTGGACAATTAATAGGCAGTCACTGCATATCATGTTTAAGTGAACAGCAAATTTCCAGAGGACTAAACAGTGTTCCTTTCTGAATAAATATCTCTGATCATTATTTGCTGTGGTAGAGCAGCTATAAAAAAAACAACAAAACCAAACCAAACCACACGATTCGGTCTGATGCTCTGCTGATGTATTGCAGGCTGAAGGAAAGTTAATGGTATAGTTAGCCTGAGCCTGGCTGCCTTTCTTTTCTCATTTTCTAAACTGCACTGTGGCATAGCCTTTAGCCAACACAGCAACTCCTGACTGAGAATGCATTAAACTGAGCAGATGAATGGCAGCATTTTAAATCTAATCTGATATCCTGGACATGTTTGTGGGTTTTAAAGAGTCCATATCAGATAAAAAGGACTGCTAGACACTTGAGAGCTGACATATTCTTCTAAAGAGAGAGGATGCTGAGAATTCAATTGGGCCATAGAGAATATTCCAAAAAAAAAGGATCAAAAAGGGCAGTTTTTATATCAAAAATATATTAAAGAACAGATATATACAAAACCAAGCCCCTCAAAAAATACACTCAACTGAAAAGACACTTGTAAATAATTGTATGGAACAACTTAATAGTGGAATAATTGATTCATTACAGACTTTCCTCAATTAAAAACTAATGTCCTTTACATCTTAGAGATGCAAAGGGAAATTAAGCTTCCTTTACAAGTCCTTTACAAGTAAAATTAGTGTGTTTCAGACTCATTAAGTTGAGGAAAGCTAACTCAAATTTCACTTTCATATCTCATGCGCACCTTTCTATCCCAGACTCAGAGGACAGGAAAGGTTTATATGAATTGATTGCAAAGTAGCAAATATAGTTAACACTGTGCTTTCATGTTGCTATTTCTAAGCTAAGGAAGAATGGAGTTACATTCCAGCCAGGTATTTAATCAAACAGCCCTTTTGTCTCCATCCAATGAGTCTGAACATATTCTTTTATAGAATTAACCTAAACTCAATATTTAATGAAAGTTTTGCGAAAGCCACAGCTAAGGTTAAATACACTGATTGTTATTTAACTGTTCCTGTATTAGAGAAAAAAATGTGAGGTGTTCAGAAAAATGATTTGGGCTTGAGTTTAGTGTTTGAGTCAGCTGCTGTAGGCAGACACATACACATTTGGAAAGATATCAAGCTGACATGAATGGCATTATTCAACATTTCATTTGGGGGCACAAGCCTTAGACTGCATAACCCAGCTGTAAAATTAAACATGTCAAAGGGTTCTGCAATATAAAAAGTACCAGAATCAACAGCAATGTCTTCCTATTCCCAGATGCATTCACAAGGGTGAAAGTGCTTCTAGCCAGTGTGTGGTAGGAAAAAAGAAACACAAATTGAAGTGCTTTCTGTATCCATAAGAATACTGTAGCTCCACACGCCTCAGGTAAAAAACCCAGACCTCTCATGACGAGCAATTCTGACTACTGTATCTTATAGATGTACTGGTTATCCTTTATCACAACTCTTAGTTTACAAGTAATTTCCTCTGGGTTCAGAGGACAAATAAGGCTGAGAACATGCTGTGCCCAGGAATGCTGCTGCTTTTCAGTTGCAGCCTTAGGAAGATGGATAACTTCTTGTTATGGGCACCAGAAGCCCATTCACACCGTATTAGAGGAAGGAGTTTCTCATGCAGAAGGTTCTAGTGCTCTGCTTGTATAGGAAAAGGTTTATGAAGTTTGTATGTGCTCTTTGTTTTACACATTCTACAGAACTGATTCTATGTTCCACCTCTAGGTCTAGGACCCTGTTATTGAACTGTTATCAGTATTAAGAGATCTGAAACACAACAGCTGCATAGCACATGTGCTTTAATAACTGTTCATATCTTGATGAATTAATGATGGGAAAGGAAGAGAAAAAATATATAAAAGCCCTTTACAGATGTGATAGTAATTTTTCTAGATTTTATCTTATCACTTTAATAAAAGTGATTGCTAAACCAGTTTTTAATGTTAGACAGCATCAGCACAGCAGATCCAGACTCAAGAAATGGAATCTCTTGGAAATGCTGCGATATTGTTGAATTGTTATTAGCTGAGTAACCCAACTGCTGAAAAGTCATAGTCTCCAAATACCCATTAATAGGTACTTTCAAGGACTTTTGCTTCTGTACAGAAGAAGATTTTTGTAGAGACTTATTCTTATACAGAAAGTCATAATTTTTAATGTAATTTACAGAATGCTACTCTACAGTTCTTGAAAACATTCTGAAATATGATGTATGACGGACAATTTCAATGGAGTTTAAACTTCTTTGGTGTTCTTCCTTATCTCTCTTTTCTTTAACTCTTAAGTCCTTTCATCTTTCTATTCCATTATCATAACAGACTATTCCAAAATGCTTTTAATATTTTATAATAATTAATTTTGTTTCTTGATGTCATTAGGCTTTCCATTAAAACAAAAGGTCAATAAAACCTTACATAAAATTAAGCATATTCCAAAGTTCCAATAAAGCAGAAGTGTATTTCAACAGTTCTGAAAAACAACCCTGCCTTACATTTTGCTTGGCTGAAGATGTGGCTAAGAACTCTATATGCAGAGTCTGAAAATACAGAAAACAAGTATCAGAAAACATACCAGTTAGGCTCTTATAGTATAGTATATATATTATATATATAGTGTATATGTATTATTCTTGTAGAGACAAACATAGGTACATATAAGATTCAATGGCTGTATGAGTTCAAGAATAAACAAATAATTGGGGAAGTAAAAAAAGCCAAAACATCACAGAAAAAAGCCCCACAACTGCAGAAAAGTTCAGTCATAACTGTGAGGAAATTGTTAAAGAAGTCAGTGAGGTAAGAAACTCGTTAATGACAACCTTAAATATATAGGACCTATAAGTTCATTTTCTAAGAATCCCAGATTAATTACAATGAATTTTCCATTGAGTGATGGCCTTTGTTGTGTTTATTGTTGAGGCTAGCGGGATTTTGGGGTTGTGTGATATTTTAAATAGTTTTCTTGATGTTCATTTAGGTGAACATTTTTGTGCTTGTGTCTGTATTTTTATAACGTGCCATAAATGCTATGATTCAGGCATATAGTACATGTTTATGCCCATATTTCATTCCTGATCTAGAAGAAACTACTTTTGTCCTCTTTTAAGAGTCTTGGGTTTTGTCCAAGATATTAGGAAATTGTGCCATCAATCACCTCTGTTCTTGCAGAGACTTTTGTAATTTAATTCAACCATCAAAAAAAGTCATATTGAGGTGAAAAAGAGCTTTCAAAGAAATGTCATACAGTCAGAAGTTTACCAAAAAATTTCAGACATTGTGTTTTAATTATAAATTCAAAGGATGTAAGAAGGTATTCTTTGCATTTATTTTCAATGTAATTTCTCCATTAAATGCAAAATGTGAAAGTTCACATTCCCAAAAGAAATTTAATAGTTAATAAAAAGTACCTCATTATTAGTATTTGTTTTATCCACGTACATACATTCATACTCAAATTTTATCTCTGGAAAAAAACAATACCAAAAGTCATCTTCATGAGAAGTATAACAGTAACTTCTGACTGAAATTTCAACATCAGGATTCATTTCTGATATTCATGTTCTCAACGGGACTATGCCAGCCAATCATTTTTTATAGTACAATTCCTTGTGTACAGGATACCAAAGAGTGAAAAGAAAAAAAAATCATGAGATTATCAGTTTATTCTACAAATAATATCCAGAAGAAAAAATGGACCAAATGATACTTCTAACACAGCAAAACATTGAAAATGGTGGAAGAATTTTTAGCAATGAATTGCCAAGAAAGACACATTTCTGCCTCTTAGATATTAAAAAAAGTGATCATCATGGTTTTAGTAATTGAACAATGTGACAATTGTTTCAGTTTCATGAAGATTAGTTCTTTTGACCACCAGGATTTGACCTTGCAATCTAATCAATTATCTAACCATGTTCCCATGTATCAGATACTACATTTGGTGCTGACAAGGGAAAGTTATATTTTAAGTATCCCCACTCCACCAAAGTACATATTCTTTCAAGTATGTGAATGTCAAACCCTGGCTCCTGCATGGCATTTGTGCCTTTGAAATCAAACCCTCTCAGAAGTCCTTGCCAGAGGAAACCCTTGTGGCTCATGAAGCCATGAGCTTGTCCAGCTCCAAAACAGCTCCATAAAGCCAGCTCCACCTCACTACTCGTGCAATGTAGTAATTCCTCAAAATTGCTTTTCTCTGTGAGCACGGATGGGCAGACAAATCCATTCTTTAGAGCCTCCATTCTGCCTGGGTTTATCAGCCATAGGCTCACCCATGCACTTCTGAGACTTACTTATATCATAGTACATATATTTTACTGCAGGAACTGCCTGCTCACACACCCTGCTGACTGCAGTTCTTGTGCTGCAGCTACATCAAATACAGAGTGCATCACAAAGATTGCTCAGTCAGTTCTGTGTAACAACAGCTCCTGGAGCTATCAACAATTATATACAGGCCTGTATAGCACATAAATTAAGAAATATCTTTCCTATATATGTTAAACCTCATTCCTTTACTTGCAAAACTTTAAGAAAAATGGAAGAAAAACCAAAAACATTATTTGAGACTTCACAAAGTGAGGGTATATGAAGACTTAGGGCAAAGAGTTTATCAGTCATCCAAAACTCTTACTGAAATGTCATGGAGTTCCTGAATGCAACACAGAGAAGTTCTGCATTATGGATTGTTGAGGTCAAAGTGAGTACCATTTCCTACAGACATTTTTTTTAAAGATATATTCATATATACATTTAGAGCAAACCTTGGGCTATGTGCTAAAAAAAAAAAAAAAAAAAAAGACACTTTAAGATCTTTGGCAGCTGTTATGTTTAGGTAGTTTTTCTGATCTATTGCTACATTTAGACCAGGATAGTTTATTACCTTCCACCTTTCACTGACAGTTGGCATATTGCAAATTTTTTTTTTCATCTTCCTTATTACAAGCATCAGCTTAAATGAGCGTGAAGAGCTGCGATTTTTCTGAAAATATGATTTCTTGAGACTGCACAATGTTGATATTAATAACAGTATGATGAAATTATACAGCACGCTGCTCATTGTTAAGAGTAATGACAGGAGCTGTGGTGGTCTTGTCAAATTTCTTTACTTGGATAGGGGTAGAAACTACAAGCTCTTCACTTATCTGTTCTACACCAAGGTAGAATCTGGTAGAATCTCTTAGAATCCAGCAGGATATGACCCAAAATAACAGTGTTACAGTTTATTTTGAAAGGGCATAGTCAGGATGAATTTAAAAATATATGTTCTCTCACATATTTAAGATCCCTCAGCAACTTGGATCAACCAAAAACTGAAAAGTATAAAAATTTGACACTTAAAAAATAAGATGCACACACGCAATCTGTGAACTTAGACAACTTTTCTGTGATTCCAGAGATTATATTCAGATCCTCTTCATTCCATGGAATTATTCACTTTTTTTCTTAAATTTTATTGATAGTTCCTGATAGCACTTTTTATTCAATTTTTTCTGAGTTCTTCATTCCACTAATTCAACAATTTCTATTAATTAACACGTCTCCTTAAGAGGCTTACTTGACCACTTATCTCTCAAAACAATTCATCCAAAACCCAAAAGTACATCTAAGCATCAAAATCAGGACCATTTCCTATTTTCTTATTTGCACTAATTCTTCTATAATGAAAAAGAAAAAGACAACTGTGCCGGTAATTCTTGGAAATGTTTAATAGAATACACCATTTTTGATTGAGAAAAACAGGAACTGTTGACCCTAAGACTAAGGAAAATGCTGCAATGTTGAACACAGGGATGGATAAGGGACAGGAAGTACTTTTTATCTTTATATCCATATAAAATATTGCATATAATTAATTTGTATAATTCATGAAGCTTTTCAATATTAGTTAATTCCAGCTTTATCTTGCTGAATCATTCAATGAACTAACAATCACTTTTTAGCTCCAAAAACATATGCAAAATATTTCCTCTTTTCCCCAGAATGAGATCATTGTTCTACATCATCTTTTCTGGGAATCTCAACCAAATCCAAACCTGGGATCTTTAGAACTGACAAGGAATTGTAACCTTATTTACTTGAGAACAAAACAACATTCTCTGTAGAGGTGCTATGAAATGTAGCTGAATATTTCCTTTTTGAATTTTGCACTCCTTCATTCCCTAGTAAATTCTCAAACTGCAGTTAGAGAAGTGAAACAGCAGGAAAGGGTGTAGCCTGGCTGTACCAGAGGAAAATATTGATTTAGTAGTCATGACTAAAGTAAGTCACCAGGAATTGTCTCCATACAACCTGGGGAAGCAGAGGCAGTTTTTTTCAAGTCTTCTACAAGAATTTGGAAGCTAGAGGACAGAAAATCCAAATAAATAGTTTAAAAACCCCTCAAAAAATGGAAAATATGAAGTTAATATCCTATAATTATGCATAAAACCCAGAACAATTGGGCCAGATGGATATGGATATGGATATAGCTACATATCAGGTGCTGGGGATCCAAATACCAAAGAGCTGAAATCTAGGGGCAAACCTTCAGGCTAGTCAGAATCTGATCCCATGATCTGAATATCCCTTTGCAGCCAAATGAGAGAAGATGAATGAGAAAAGGAGGTAAAATTAAAATGAAAATAGAAATAAAGTAGCCTTGGATAAGATTTTCAGGTTTTGAAACAGAATTAATTGCACTGATTGATGTAGCTAGTTTTCAGGTTGCTAGAGAGCATTGATGATGTGACTGCTGATAAATGTATAGGAATTTAAAGCCTTAACCAACACCACGACTGAAAAATTTATTATTTTTTACACCTATGTGAATTGTTGCATCCAGACAAAAAAATGTCTTTATTCTTCCTCTATTAACTTTACCAACAAATATCAGTACTCTTACCATGAACACAAGTGAATATTTCTAATTCTTTCTAAATGGAACTGGTCTTTTTTTGAACTCCTAAGAGCAGAGCGCTGCAGAGTGCACTCCAGTCATATGGGACAGGTGTCTGTCAATAACATCTCTGGAGAGAATTTTCCTCTGTATCCCATAAGCAATTATTTCACTACCTTTTGTTTTCAGAGTTCAGCCCTCAGCCAGAGGGCAACTAGGAAATTTAGGCACCATCTATTGCCTTAAACTTGCCCCTGCATGGATAGGTAGTTGGGGTGCCAAACAAAAGAAATAATTAAAAGTAAAATCCCTGTAAGCAACATGGCTCATCAATAACAATATTATGAGGCAGTGATAGTCCTGCTTTTGCAGATTTTCCTGGTTTGCAGGCAGAAGTACTGGTTGTAGCCTAAAATAATATGTAGATACAGACACATAATGAGAGATGATCTTATTCTCTTCTGCCTCTGAAACTATCAGCACCCTGCTTGAGCTGCTTGTTGAAACCAAGTCCAACCAACACTTTCTCTTGGATTTAAGGATAGCATAAGAAGGACAATAATTAACTATGACACTGGTGCTGTGAAATATGAAGTATTTTTGTGAGTGTCATGCTTTAACCTCAGCTGGCAATTAAGCACCACACAGGCACCCAATTTTTCCCCGTGTTAGGAATCAGAGGGGTAAATGTGAGAAAACTTGTGAGCTGACACAAAGACATTTTAATGGGGAAAGCAGAAGGCATGCATGTAAAGAAAGCAAAACAAGGAATTCATTCACTGCTTCCCATGGGCAGGCAGCCATCCCCAGGAGAACAGGGCTCTATCTCCCATAAGGGTGACATGGGAAGGCAAATGCCATCACTCCAAATATTCCCCTCCTTCTTCCCCCAACTTTATATGCTGAGCATGGTGACATACATTATGGAATATCCCTTTGACAGTCGAGCTCAGCTGTCCTGGCTGTGTCTCCTCCCAACTCCCTGTGCATCCCCAGGTCTCTCACTGGTGGGGCAGACTGAGAGGGTGACTATCTGCAAGTACTGCTCAGTGATCACAACAGCCCTGAATATATTGGCAGTTTCCAGCACAAATCCAAAACACAGCCCCATGAAAACTAGTGTGAAGAAAATGATCTCTATCCAGTCAAAACCAGCACAACAAATTATTCAGAATAGCCTGTGGTCATATTTGTCTATGTTTTGGCATATCTGAAATTCTTTTCTTATACAGATACATTTATCATATTCTCTAACTATTTCCAGAAATCAAAGATACCACAGTTGAACTAATAACATTTCAAGAAGAATTTAATTATACTCTTGGGCTTAGCTTTGCCACCATTTAAGTGGATTTGGTACATCAGAAGGAAAAACAGGAGAGAAAAAAATTAAGGCAGCTTAATGAGAAGGCACAATATATTAATGCACTTTTTATTATGGACATAACTCCTAACGAAGTTCTTATCTACATTAGCAGATCCATGAGTAAAGCATGATGGAATGCAGCTGATATAAATCTAAAAGAAAATAAAATCTGTTTATAAATAGCTATTATTTTTTGTTTCCAGACTGTTTAATGCTTATTCATCCGGTAACTCATTAATTTCAAATGAAGCTATAATAAAGAAAAATGACAGAATTTCACCCATTTCACCCAAGTCCTTAAAAATACTGTTATTTTCTGGGAAGAGTTTTCTTTTTTTCTTTAAAGGGAAGTTTTGCCTATTTTTTTCTAGTTTCTGAGCTTCTCCTAATTGAGGTGTTTCTGATTTTTAGTGAAAGAATGAATCCAAGAAGGAGAAAACTCAGAGGCCTTGAACAGGTCTGAATAAACCCTAGCAGGAGGAATATGAGGAAGTATTTAGTAAGTGAAATGCTTCATTTACTTAAAGGTAGAAGAGTTCCCAAACCTCCTGGTAATTCACCCTTGGATTGTTGCAACTTCCTCTGCTATAAGACAGAATATATGTTCAGTATTCACTTCAACTGTCCATCTAGTTATTTATATACCACCAAAAATACATGTGTGGATATATAAAAAAATAGTATATTAGGTAATAATATCAAGATCTCCTAATACTTTATCCCTTTCCCTGAGTGGGGCTGAGCTGGGTTCTTCAGGTGCCCCACAGCTGAATATCCATTGCTCACTTTGTCTGAGCTCAGGTCTGGGGATGCTGCAGGAGAAGGAGCTGGCAGCCCTAAGCAGTCCCTGGGGAATATTGGGGGATGGTGGGGCAGCTTTCACCCCTTCCCTGGAAGCAGGGAGAAAGCAGCAATGCAAAGAAGCAATAATAAATTGAAGGAGACCCAAAGTTCAGGAGGAAGAAAATGTCAACAGCATTATTTCTCCTGCCATTTTTACCTTGAGAACCATTCTTGTCATCCTAATGAAAACACCAAGATGTCACATGGAGAAATCATTTTACCCACTGCCTGATTTTGCCCAGGGAGGGTTGTGGTATCACCTTTAAAGACCAGGGAAACATTAAGAGTGATAAGAACATCAGAATAAAGGGGGAGGTACTGGGTATGATTTTTTTTAACATATAATTTAACATATAATTGGTTAGGCTTTTGCACATTCATTATGCAGTTTTGACTATTGGAGTTGTTACACTTCATCAAAATAACACTAAAATCTTAAACTCCACTCATACTTCCTGTTGTAAATATCCCAGTTCAGTGTACCTAGAATTCTAAAAATTAGAAATAGTATAGTTAGAAAACCTTGAATTTATTTCCTACACAGTGCAAACTGCGTGGGTTTTAATTTAATGTGTTTTTTTTAATTTAATGATGCCAAAGTCCTCTATGTTCAGAGCTCCAGTGAAAGCTCTGAGGGCTGCCTACAGCACTGAAAATTTTGGGAGGATAGATGTTGTTTCTCTGTGAAGGAGTTTGCTTCAGCCCATTAAAATAGGTGTGAGAAATATTGTCAGGAGAACAAAAGTCAAAGCAGTGTTCCAGCTACAATTCTGGACCTCGTGCTTTGATGCTGAAGAAAGGAGGTTAGTGTTACCACAAATCAAAGGTACTTCATTAGCTCCTGCTTTTTATGAGGTTGCTGAGGCAAATTTTACAATATACTTTTAAACATCATTAACTTTGTGACCTTAACATTAATGTGTTGATACACAATTCAAATTGCATTAGTGAGCTGAGCAGCCCCTACTGTGGAAGTTTATCTTATCTCTCCCTTCCCCCCAAAGTCATTATAAAAGAACACGTGAAGGCAAGCAGGCTTCATGCAAAACTAAGTTTACCTCTGATTTATGCCCCACTTTTAATGTTTCCTTCATGCCATAAAAAAAGCATTTGATACAAATTGGTTCAGGCTAGTGTTTCTGAAACATAACAGTACATCTAAAGAGGAGATAATGTGGCCATGGGGAATTACCTTTCATTTGTGAGTGTAAACTCTTAAGAATAGAGCTGCTATATTCAAGAGTTTCAAAGGAAATAATTTGATAGCAGTGTGCATTTTAATTGCAATATTTCCATAGAAGTACTAATCTTGCAACTTAAATGACCTGCCAGCAGCACTGCAAGGAAAAAATAATTGTAAGAAAAAATTATTATAATAATGATAGACACACACCTGTTATTTTACACTGCCAGGGAACCAGTTTCATTAGAACAAAAGAAAAGCAGCACCCATGGGGAAAGAGATGAAAATACAGGTGGTGTGTTGATGGCTTGAGGCTTGATAATCCATTTGTAGGGTTAGAGCTCTTTACCATGGAAGGGAATGAGTAATTTGGCTAATGCATGGAGGATTTCAGTATAATATGTTTAACTGTTCATGTGCTTTGAATACCTATGTGTCCAAAAAATGTGATTCCTTTGATTTCTTTACCATTTTTGGCCAGATATTAGTTTGGATGATAATTTCCCATTATTTTTCAAATTTACTCTAGCATCAATTCAACAGCTTTCTGTTCAGATACGAATGTACAATGTTGGCAACCCAAACTCTTTCACTTTTACATTGGATTTGGAAAAGGGAAAAAAGTCAGTAATCAAAGGAGTAGAAATACATAAATACACATTGTGAAGTCTACCCTTATTACTTCAATATGTAAATTGGGAAAGAAGATAGAGGTCATCTTCTGGCAAATTAGTTTGTCTTCTAATCTGTTGGATTTTGTTGGAATCCAAAATAAATATCTCTGAGTCCCTCAGAGAGAGAAAATAATTAAAATATATTAAACCACATAGACAGGAAGAAAGAGTGTAGGTTTTAGTTTTAAGTAAGTTCTAATATAGCTTAAATACCTTAACAGTCTGTGTTAGCTAGTGAAAAGCCCTAAGGCCCAGTTTAAAGGCCAGTGATGATACCCTTCACAGGTTTAATTTAGCCCCAGACACAATGAAAACACAGTAAGAACATAGCTTACATTTCTAGATTTGGGTAAGGACTGACACTGCTTTAGCTTGCTAGAATAAAGCTTAGATTGGTGTAAGAGTTTTGTTTTAGAATCGTGTTTTTAGCTGATTGGATGATCTATAAATTTAATCCCCTGTATTGGGATACACACACACACACATGAAGAAGAACAGCAGCACCATCATCATCACCACGAAGAAGAACTGCTGCAACTGCTTCTGCAGCCCAGGACAACAGAACTCCACACCAAGAAGCTGCTGCCCAGAACAGCGGGACTTTGTACCAAAGAGCTGCTGCTCAGAATTCAGGACTTTATGCCAAAAGCTTTTAACAAAGACTTTAACTCTCTGAACTCTTTGCATTCCAGACTGATGATTTTATACAATAAATATCTTTATAGCAACCATCAACTGCTCATGTCTCCTTGAGACCCAGTAAAACCCCTTGAATCCCCGCTGAATCGTTGACAAGATTTGTTTTGGCAAGGCAGGGAACAATAAATAATTGTATTGAAGAGAGAGACAACATCATACAAGGAGAAGGCGTTTTTATTTTGTGAGAATAAAACACATGAGCACCTTTTTACTTGTCTCCATCCTACCCATATACACTATTTTTTCCCTAATTCTTTCAACATATCAATAATCTTTAAAACATTTAAACAGTTGTTCTAGCATATAATTTTTTGCAATAAAACGAAGATTTTAAATATTACTATGGTCAGGTACTAAAACCAGTGCTGATGCCAATTGTAAAAAAGTCAACACAGAGTCTAAGAAATACAGCAGGGTGAACTACAGAGGATGACATATGATGGACTTTTACAGTCTTCCTCTCCAAAGACTACTTGGGTATTAGGAGACATTTCCTGATTAATAATTTCACTAGATAAAGGAAGGAAATTCCGGATTATCAGAGAATAAATACAATCTCAGTGTTTATGTCAAAGGTTATTGGAGTGGTTTTCTAACCCTTCCTTTAAGAAATTTCAGTGAACATTAACTAAAGTTAATGATATGACTCCTAATATGATGGAAATATCTAAAAATCACATTAGTATAATTTCAAATTTATGGAATAAAGGTAAAAAAATGAAGATTATTATAAAATAAATTAATTATAATATAATTATAATAAAATTATAAACCTTTACTCCATGATCCCCTGTTAAATGTTCACAAGTACACCAGTTCTCCACAGACCAATTCTTGAAAATCTGTGTTCTGGGAAATCCAAACAGAGAAAAGATTTGTTTAACTGGTGTTAATTCCTCCCCATGGAAGGAACTGTGTTGCACATCACCCATGGATCAATCTGAAATGGTTTTCAATCACAAAGTGACAACTCTACAGCCACAGATTCAGGATACTAATAAGATTTTATGTCTTCAGTTATCACACTTACCACTTGATTTGCTAATCTGAAACCAACCACTTAAATTCTTGACTAAGCTCTCAGCTCTTAGCACACACCACCTGAGCCTGGGTTTTTGCTTCTGACTTAGCCAAGTTATTTTCTCCACCTTGCTTCTCTGACATTTGACATCTTATCATAGGAAAGTTTCCATGGCAGCCAATATAAGGCACAATTGAGCCTTGCCATTATATTTGATGGGCTTTTTCTTTGGAGCTTCGATCCAGACTGCAATATCATTTGTCAGGAAACTAACCAAGAGATCAAAAAGAGTTTTGGGCATTTGGAATAGATTTGTACTTTAGCTATCATCCTCAATCAAAAGGACAAAACTTTAAAGAAACCACCAACAAACAAATACCAAACAAAACGCCCAAACAAACAAACAACCTCCAAAAGATATAGCAAACTAAGTGATTACTATATACACCTATAAAAATCTTTATTTACAAACACACCAGTATATTATATTTTTCTGGGCCATGGGTGTTTAAGAAAAATAAATTATTTAATATGAAGTCTTGGAAGTTATAAACCTTAGATGCTAAGACATCTTTATGAGTCTGTAGCTAAGTAAAGAAAAAAAATAAAAAGAGAAGGAGCAATATATCTGAAATATAATCCCTCTGTAAAATACTGAGAGAAGGAAGGTATCTCCTGTTGTGGTAAATATCACCCTCCAATAAATACAAAATGCACCTCCCCAAACAAAACCCCACAAACCAATTCCTCACCTCGACAAAATCTTCTTGTTCATGGACACAATATGCTTAGAATATTGGAGTAACTGGCTAATAAGCAATTTATTCTTTAACAGGTATTTGATGTGATCACAAACCTGGATAGTTTGGTGGTCATATTAATGTACAGAATGCGGTATATATCACTTGGCATATATAAAAACAGATATGAGTTTCTTTCCTCTCTCCCCTACATGAAAAAATGAAAACTAAATCCTCCAACTCACAGCTTGATCACAAAAATTGGCAAGGCAGAGAAGATAGTCATGAAAGACTGCACTCCATGAAAAAAACCCAAAAACACTGGTATAAAGATGAGACTTATTTCCTCATCTGCCTGTATTTTTTTCCTCCTAGGCTCACAAAAGCAGTTTCTCCACTTATTTCCCTCACGTTTATTACCCATACAAGTTTTCTTATTGATCTTCTCAACAATTCATCTGCTGCATGAATATACCAAACTAAAATATAACTAGTGATGAGTCTTATGCTGATGGAATCAAATTTACTCAAGAAATCTATTTCCCTGAAGCAAAAACATTACAAAACCAACCACAGAATTATTAAGGTGGAAAGTTGAGCCCTGGAGCTCCTGCTCAAGCAGGGTGTTCTAGAGTTTGCTACTCAGAATTGTGTTCAGATGGCTCTTGAATATATTCAGAGGAGGAGACTCCACACCCTCTCTGAGCAATCTGTTCCAGTGCTCTGTCACCCTCAAAATAAACTTCTTCCTCATTTTCAGGTGGACTTTTCCATGTTCCAGTTCTTACCCATTGCTTCTCATTCTCCTGTTGTTGGGCACCACTGAGCAGAGCCTGGCTCTAGCCTCTTGGTACCTCCCTTCAGACACTTACAGACATTAAATCCACTCTCAGTCACCTTTTCTTGAGGCTCAGCCATTCCTTTTAAGTGAGTTGCTCCAGCCCCTTAATCATGTTAATAGTCCTCCACTAGACTTGCTCCAGGATCTTCATGTCTCTCTTCTAGTGAGGAGGAACTTTATATAGGAACTGGACCTATATAAAGAACTCCTATGGAATTAATCTGTGCACGTTCTCTGCAAGCTACAGAGACTACACTGCTATTCAAGGTTTGAACAAAAAAGGAAATTAAGCTGACACTATTGCCTTCAGCTTTTTTCCTTCTTTGAATATCAATAAGTATACTCCTAGAGTCTCATTATTCCCTTGGCAGGGCTTCCACTACCATTTACACATGAATAATTTCTTTTTTATAGACCCAATATTGTTTTGTTCAAAACACATTTATCATTACAGAATGTGATACAGTAGGAGCGAACTGCAAGTGCTTCTCATCAACGCTGTCTTTGCAAAACAACTGCGCATGAAAAACAGCCAGTATGTGAACCTGAAAATGCTTGTTTCACAATTCACTGCAGTTGTCAGGGGCTTGTCCATGATGAACATGCTCCTGCAGTTGAGTACTGAGTACACAGAGTATTGTGAGGAAATACTGAAGGTTTGGGTTACACTAATATCTGAAACTGAGAAAAAATTACCCCTAATATGTTTGCTATGAGCAGCATTTAATAGATCTTGTTAACTAAGGGACAAAATATTCTTTTACATAAATCAGAACTTTTGGGGTGGTTTATAAACAATTCCCCAGTTTCATACTAGCACTTTTGTGGAAGACACACACCCATCCATACTTTAGCACAACTTTCTGACAGGGCAAAATATGGATGAACCTTTCAGCTGGAACTGTCTTTAGTCTCACTTACACTGGTGCAAGTCCTCCAAATGGATAAAAGGAAAATAAAAATGGTAGTAGTGTCCCAAAGGAACAGATACAGATATTCTGCATACATCTTTGCATGCAACACCATGTTCACTGTTTTCTGATGAAAGCAATTCTTAAAACCCTGTAGAACGTTAGGCAAAGAGATTAACCACAGCCCTAATATGCTCTGTGTCCTATAAGCATTGGTGAAAATGTTTTCTGAGCTAGAAGATACACTGTTATTTCTCACCTGGCCTCTGGCATATGAAAACTCGGTGGTTCTTTTTTGGCTCGTGCCCAGTGGGAGTTCTGGATCAGGTTGGTGCTTGCTGGGAGCAGCATTCTGCAGGAATGCTCCTCTGCAGCTTGGACAAAAGGAGCTGAACGTGGCACTTCCAGCAGAGCCACAGGCTGCTCAGCCCACCCACCCCCTCATCCTCACTTGCCCCCAGCACAGTCTGGCTGTTGTTCAAATGCTGAACAAGAAGTGTGCCAAGAAATGTCCAGGCTGTGCTCAGTAGTGCCAAAGTGGTCAAGAGGCAAAGGTAAGAAAACAGATGCACAGGAAGTTCCACCTGAACATGAGGGAGAACTTCTTCACTGTGTACTGATGAGCACTGGGACAGAATGTCCAGGGAGGGTGAGGAGTCTCCCTCACTGGGGATATTCCAGAACAGATGCAACCCTGTGCCGTGTGCTCTGGGATGACCCTACTTAAGAAGGGAGGTTGAACCAGATGACTCACTGTGGTCCCTTCCAACCTGACCCATTCTGGGATTCTGTGAAATAATGATTATTCTTATATCAAATTCTTTACATGCCAGCAAGACTTGTTTCCTCACTTTGTTTTGATTTTGCTTTTTCCTCTGATTCCAAAGAGGAATTATCAAAAGTAGTAGGAAGCATAGAGACAACATAAGAAAGAAAAAAAATAGAGAAGTGAAGCAACAATCTACATGCACAAACTTATGAAGCACTTCTTCTCAGACTACACTTGTTCCAGAACTCTAATTTCCTAGAAGACAACAACTTCTTTTTAGAGATTCCTTGGTTATCAGGAATCACAAGTAGACAAAGTATTTCAAATTTTCAATCTCTTGGCTTCAGGTGTTGGCAGCCACATCCAGAGCTGCCATTACACTTCATATATTGAGCTGTCCCTTTTCCAGAGGTGACCAAGGCTTCCAACAGCAAAGCACTAATCATGATAAAGAAACCATAGCACAAAGAAATCCCATCCAAAACCTGGAAATCCTGAGTGATGTTTTAGCAATACTTAGAAGAAGCAGTCTACATATTGGAGAGGAAGAACTTGAACAACTTTGAGCCAGTCTAATACATAAGAAATCTGGGTCAGGGTCCTAATATAACCCAAAGGAACAGAGTGCCCACGACCACTAGTGTTTGCAAAACGTGGTGTTTATCTAACCTTATGTGAATGGTGTGCATACAAAGAAAACTTGTAGTTTGGACAGTGAAAATGAGATTGTTGTTAGTTTACATTAAGAGCATTTACTAAAACCCCATTTCTCATTATTTCTGTTTTTATTTGCCTCACATGTATTCCTTTTGACCTGAAATTCATTTAGTTCATGCAGTTGAAAACTTGTCTTCTTAAACAACGATTTCTGCAGCATTCATACACCACTGGATCTTCACAAGCAGCTTTTCAGGAAGTGTAAGTTTAATGAAATGTTCACACACAGGATCTGTGTCACAGAGGCTTTGTGGGGCACACATAGAGAGGAAAACACCCAGCTTCTGAATCTTGTAAGAGTTCAGATTTATTTAAAATGGAGTGGGGCAGGCAGAGCACCAGATCCCTGGGGATGTTTGAATTCAGCTATTCAAGTTCTAGATAATTAGACTATCTCACTTCAAAGGCTCAGTAATGTATTCTCAATACCATTGCAATGTAACACACTACTTAAAAACCAAATCCAATTCCAATCTTGCAGAACAAGATGAAAAACAGCTCATAGAAATTCCAAACAAAAATCAGTTTGAAATTGCTGTCACAGTGACCCCTCCCTTCCCATTAAGGCTAAAGCTGGGCATCCTCTGTGTCTTTATTCTGAGAAAAATTAAGTTACAGGACTTGAATATCTAGATTAGCTACCTTGCCACATGCTCAATTAGCCTGTTTCAATGCAGAGGAATCAGGTCTGTAAACTTCTGATAAGTCTGTAATAAAAACATCACATATCAAGTTTAGGTTTACAGCTGACTTTTTTTCATGTAAGAAAAAGCTCAGAAGGGCAAGAAAATCTGAGAAGTGGAACATATTCCCATGCAGATATGATCATCCATAAACACCGTCAGTCACCTCAAGGAATTGATAACACTGATATGTAGAGACCAAGGTAATACCAACAGCTGAATAATCTTCCATCAAGAAAGACCAAGAAACAAAACAAGAAACTTTACAAATGAAGAAAGATGCTATCAAAACAAGGCAGATTAATACAGTTTCCTGGGTTTTATCGCCTACATAAAGGCTATGTAGAATCTTACATGTACAGAAAATGAAGAACTGCCCACCAGTAATGAGTACACAGGAAGACTGGAGGTGCTGGGCATCCAGAGTAAAGCATTTCTGATTTAGCTTGGTATTGTCATAACCACCTTCTGTAGCCCTCTCTTGAGAGTAAATTGGATGCAGAAAATATGCATAAATGCTATTTCAAAAAATAGACTAGACCTGCTTACTGGGGAAAAAGTGAAATTTTGTTGGAGCTGCCTCATTTTGTTCTTCATTCAGCGAGGAGTATTTTCTCATCAAAATTATGAGATATCCAAAGCTAACAATTCAATATTTAAAAAAGAAAATTACTACCATTGAAGTATTATAAAAAGGAAACCAACCTCAAGGAAACTAGAATTGCAACCTCTAAATAAAAATGAAGATCTAAAAATAAGATTTGAGACCAATAAAATATTTAGTTTCTCATCTTGCTGGGAAAACCAGAGTATTTTGTTCCTAGTTCAGCCCACATAAAATAAAATATATACACATTTATGGATTTCCGTAAGTCCTGTGCCAGACTGGAAATGAGACCTTTGATATCATCTAGAGAGAACATTTATTTCTGGGTGATCTGTAAAAGCCTTTTAAATACAGAATTTTAGCAAAGTATGAGAATTCAGTCATGACAGCTGCATTTACTGATGTAAATTTGTGTACATTGTGTCAATTACTTATTAACAGGAGTTGAAGTGCTGTGCAACAAATCCCTGTTTGTCTGCCCTTCATCAGCCTCTTGTTTGACAAAGCCGCTTTCCTGAGGCTCCAAATCCACTCATCATCTCAGTTGCCTGGCAAAGAAGGGAATCAATAGTTTAAAATCCAGTTTTAGGCCAGTCCTTTAAAAACGTATAACAAGATTTGTATAGAAACATGGTTTTGAAGGCCAGACCTGTGATGGAAACCACAGCTCAGTGATTTCTGGAATTGGGTAATATGCAAGGTTTGCACACAAGCTGAACTCTCCCATCTCTCTACCAACAAAGATTTATCCACTATTCACACTAGATTTTCATCTGAAATTTGGGAGAGTTATCCAATATTCCCCATGAATTTTCTTCCACTTATGGTTTTGAATCATTTGCCAAACCACTGGTTTCCAGGACTGGAAGGACCAACAGACTGCTCTTCTTGCAGCCTGAAGCTCATCAGCGTTACCAAGCAAAGCAGAGTGCTCCCAAATCCACAGGTGTGTTTTCCTATCAGCTATGCACATTGGCTGGAGATTCATAGGCAGTGCATACAGGAGACAAATTATTAATTTGTCTCAGGAGACAAGTTCACTATTTTAATTCTGTTCTTCTTAAAATGTTGGTATGATATGATGACTGAAAGCCTAATTGGAACCTGTGGAATCTTCACTGATGTGCTAATGAACAAGAATTGTTTGCTTTGTTTTTTTTCCAAATAAAAAGGATTATCTAACACATTTAGCTATTCTAAGATGATTTAATGAAGAAATGGCCTATGTTGCATAATATTTCCTCATGCTGAAGATCCTTATGCAAATAATTAAAAGTTCAACAAAAATAGACTGAAAAAAAATTAATTCCTCTTAGAAATAATGGGGGTGGTTGGGGTAAATCACTATACTATGATTAGCCATAGAAATGAAATATTCTCTTTTATTGTTTTATTAGTTTTGAAACTTTCCATTGAAAATAGAAACTATTATAGATACCTCTTGTGAGAACATATACTATAAGGGCTCTTTTTAAATCCAGAATTATGAGGATACTTACCAAGCACTGCAGTGTTAGAAAATATTTCAGCTATATGATGGAATGAACTAGTGCCACATTGCTTTAATTTCCTAGAAATCACAGTTCTGAACTGCAATAATATGTTGTCAGATTAATTAAATTACTTAGGAATTACAAGCATACTAAACTATTTGTTAGATTAGGTTTTAAAGCCTAGATCATTAGGGAAACAATTCAGATGACATTTTTATTAGCTAATAATGCAAACATTACTGATGTTTTGCAAAGGACATGTTAGGTTGTTTTAACTGAATTTACCACATTTTTGTCATTCTGATCGAGTTAGTGATTGCTCTTAATATTGGACACTTACTAATGTGATTACCCATGTGATATCTGACATATATTTTTGTTGTTGGTGGTTTTAATTTTACCCAAGAAGGAATGCACTGAAGGCAGAAATAAGATTAAAATTTAAAAAGCAATATATCACTAAGATTTATTTCCTTAAAAAAAAAAAAAACCTAAAGTGGGCAAATGAATGAAGCAACTAAGCACATCACTGAGTTAAGCAGTTCATTCTTTACATCTTCTTGTAGTTCTTCACAGAAATGTCCATTTTCAGATTAATACCATGAAACCAGAAGCATATTAAAAAACCCCAAACAAAGCCAAAAATGATCACTTACACAGCACATTTTACTTCTGGAATAAGTACAAAACTATAAAAAATAGCTGTAGAAGAAGTCAGACATTTAGTCTTTCAGAAATTAAGTATTTTATATTGCACTGGAGTTAAGACAACCAAATATTACACCCATTCTTTTTCCGAGTTTGTATTCGGTTCTTTAGTGCAAGGCCACAGAACACACATGATAATGTTTTTAAAGTTCTGGAAATTAATGAGTGGAAATTAGAAGCAAAATAAATTATGGTATTTCTTCTGTGTTCTTTTCAGTTTGACATTTAGAAAATGTGATGCATAGATGCAAGACAAACCTGAAACAGGAATGCCATGTGAACGGTGCCAAGACATCGTTCTGTTCAACTAAGCTCCAGGAACCTCTTATTTCTTATTTCAGATTTTGTTGAAAATTTATCACCACCAGATGTTGTTGGTATCAAATTAGAAACAACATCAAAAATAAATATAATTTTTTTTTAAAATAAGGAAAATCATAATCATATAGGGACACTAATGGATACTCAGCCAGGCTAAACATGAGCCAGTTTTTGTCAAAGTGGCCATTGGAGCTGAGGGATCTGGGGGTGTTCAGACTGGAGAAAAGGAGGCTTGGGGGGACTTTATTCTCTACAACTCCCTGAGAGGAGTGTGGAGCCAGGTGAGGGGTCAGGCTCTGCTCCCAGATAAGCAATGACAGGACAAGAGGAAATGGTCTCTAATAGTGCCAGGGGATGTTCATGCTGGACGTCAGAAACAATTTCTTCATGAAGACAGTTTCCAAAGTTTGTTAAAGGCTGCCCAGGGAAGTGCTGGAGTCACCATCCCTACAGGTGCTCAAGAAACAATTGGATGTGGCACTTGGTGCCATGGTCAGGTTGACATGGTGGTGATTGAGGAAGGATGAATTCTATCCTGGATATCTTTCCCAACCCAAATGATTCTGTCATTACATGTCTGAATTGCAGAAGTGCCAGCTTCCCAAGCTAGACTTCCAATCTAGACACTTCAAAAGTTCCTAAAGCTGCGTCCTTGTTGGTGTATTTGACAAAATTAGAGCAAGTCTCCTGTGACTGCTGAGAAAATAAATTTAACTAAAAATATTAAAAAACAATAATAAAAAAATAACATCAGGTCAGAACCATTTCTATCTAGTTTATTTCTGAACTAAAAGAGAATATTTTAAGTGTACCATGACTGTCTCTGTCCTTGCATTTCTGTGCCCTTACCTGGTTCACTTGGTAATTCTAATACAGTGACACATGTTTTTTCAGACTGATTCCTGCTCCCCTTTTCAGCAGAAATGGTTGTGTCCCAGCCCCATGAGGATGCTATAAAGGATAACCCTTAAAAACACAATAATACCATAGAGTCTGGTTAGATAGAAAAGTAAATTTTAAAGAAATAATGTTCCCTTTACCTGAAAAAACAACAACAACAAAAAACCCAACAAAACAAAAATTAAACTAACTTTTGTACTTTCTGTTCCCATTTTCTAAAGTTTTAAAAGCAGACTACTTTGAAGACCACTCACATTATATTACTCACTATTGTAATTATTTTTAAAATGTAAAAACTATGAAATAACTTCAAGATGTCTTAGCAAGCCTAAATTCCTAAATAGCCTAAATAGACAAATGATATTTCAAGTATCTGTCTAAGTCTCAGGCAAATTTTAAAAGCTTTAACCTTTAAAAAACTTATACCTACAGTAGGTCCAAAGTCAGTTATTGTCATCTATTTTGAGTTAGTGGAAGAAAAAAAAAAAAGAGGCAGTAGAGTAGCCACAGACTTATTAAAAAGAGTAAATATCATAGAACCCTGACAGCTCTTTACAACTTTTGAGTGGAGTGACCAAGTGTATTCTACTCATATGTGAGTCCAACCTGTCAATTCATGAGTCACTGAGAAGAGGAATAGTGAACACTCGTGAGAGAGATTTGACCAAGGACAGAGAAAAAGAGTCTAGACGACCTCTTTTATTAAACATTATTATTCAGTAGTACTCCAAGGTCAGAAAGCATTATGAACTCCTCTGTGTCATGTATTATAAATAACAAACTTTCTGAAAATAAAAAAATCCATCTAAAAGACTCAAGAAAATAACCATGTGCAGTTTTCTGATTTACAAAGGCTAAGGGAAAAAAATGAAACAAACAAACAAAATAACCCAGTAACAACTCAAGAACACCTTTAAGAATCCCTTTTACTACTTAAAATGGAGTTCTGTAGCAGTTCTCTGTAAAAGCATTATCATATTTTGAAATGCATTTACTACTGCTGAGTGTAGCTCTTTTTTCCTATGACAATAGCTGAAAAACACAGATCAACTCAGGCAGAAGATGCCACAGATTCAAAGCAAGTAAATATCACTCACACCAGACCTACAGCTGCCTAGTGTCTCTATTATTCCTCATGTTTTGTCATGGGAAACTCAGCCCCTGAAAATTGCTTATGAAGAGCTTTGGACACACTTAAGCAGTGAATAAAGGTCACCTAGAACTAGTTCCACTGATGTTGCTGCTATAAACACTGATGAAAACCCCTATAATATTTCCTGCAGCAAGCCAGGAATGAATTCCAGATCAAACAAGGACAAAACCCCACCTCCTAACATAAATCAACCCTAAAACTTCAGCCATGTGGGAATAAAAGGTGGGGTGGGGTGAGAAGTGTGTTTTCAGAGAAAGGACAGGAATTGTTGTGGTCAAAGGGAAGAAAATTGTTATTTCTTAAGTATCATCCCTAAACGTCAAGATACTATTTCTCCTTAGCTAGATAAGTCTCCTTTCTCTATTTTTCAACATTAACTACCATCTTACATCAACTATATGTCTCCACTAAATTACTCACAAATGAAGTAGGTGGCAGACCACATTAAACCCAAGACACTGGAATAAAACCTTGAGAAAAAAAATCATAGGTTTGCTTTGAAATGCTTGAGAAAGGAATCCCATGCAGTGAGAAAACCTTGCATCATATGGCTTACTGGTGTCACCAACCTCAGAAAAAGGTGCTGAAGGATCATTTGATCATTTAGATAATTTAGAAAGAAATGGATATATTTAAGGGAAGGTACAATTTCAGTCCATCAGAACGACAATACTTGTATACTCTTGAGGAAAGGTACACAACAAATCCTGTTTCTTTCACTTGCTGGAATCTCAACTGAGCATTTCTTGACAGATTAATCATCGTCCTGGTAGGTACCAGAAAAGAGACACATTTGTTGGAGAAATCTGAGTGGGAATGAAATATTATCTCAAATAAGATAGGACAAAAAAAGACTGCAGCAAGGGTTAAAAACCTTTTCCAAGCATGTCAACAGGTGGTACCCTGGAACAAGAGACATGGGACAGATGGGAAGCAGTGCACTATGTGAGGTACCACAAAGAAATATTTTTGTCTACTTAAAGGATTATTTCAACCATCACAGGATGACCCTATTGGCCAACCCCCATCAGTACTCTCAAAAGAGGAAAACTGTAGCACCGTTGTTCTGCTGAGTTACTAAAGCTATTGTTATTTATTATTAAAGGGAACAAATACCAAAAATCACAAACAAAAAAAGGAGAGTAAAACTGATAAGGAGGTTGGGAAAAATGAAAGTGCCTGTGTCTGTTCATTAAAGCACATTCTGGTGAATGATACAATGCTATTGCTGGCAATGGGCATTCAGTCACTCACTGATCAATATCAAATAGTTGTGTCAGAGTCTTTCAATCAGACATTTAAAGGGCTTGGGGGAAAAAACCTGTCACCTTTTAGAGACAAATGGTGCTGCTATCACTATGGCAACCAAAGTCATCTGTAATGCATGACATGGAGGATTGTTACTGACTATCCCACAAAGCCTATTGCCACAGCATTAGATCACAGTTTTTGTCTTTATTTGTCAAGGAATGGTCAGACACACCAGAAAGGTGCACCTAAATGGTACAATAGGGCTCAGAATGACAAAACAGAGCAATAACTGTTTGCATCAGCCCAGTGACAGGTCATTTCCTAGTTGAAAATGTTAACAAGAAGTCAGTAATTCCACAGTAAATAATGCTACCCAGTACCATTGATTAAGTCCATGGCAATGCAGTATATCTGACAGCAGCAAAATTTTAAATACAAGGAGTAGGAGCACAAAGGGAAAAAAAAAAGATATTTCTAGTCTGTTTATGGTGAAAATATTTATTGCAGACATTAATTTCTGTTAATTTTCCAAATAAAATAATGACAAGACCCAAGTGCTCCTTGAAGTACATGGTCTGTCATCGCACACCTTGAAACAGCAAGGACAATTTCTTCTATTTTGAATTTATTTTTTAACAATTATTTTAATTTCTGATGTAATGAAATGGCTTACAGAGTAACAACAGTACCCAGGCAGGTCATGAAAGGAAGCTGTAATGAGTGTCTACTTGCAACAGAGTCCACTTGGCTTCTGACTTTTGGCAGCCTGAATTTTTAAGTATTAGAAACTATAATTACACTAAGATATTTCCTGGAAATATGAGTTAAGAGGGAGAAATGTGTTGACTGTGGCAATGTGCTTCTTCATATACTGAAAACTTCTATCTAAAATTCTTTCCCAGTATAAATTAAACAAGTCAGAGTCATATCACAGATAGACATGGAGAATTTATTTACACAAAGTTATTTGTGTGTCTAAAATATGTATCTAGTAAGACACTGGAAGCTATCAGTTTTGATGTAGCAGTTATTGACTGTCTGGATTCCTCCAAAAGAGCCAACTGGCTGATTTTCAAGACAATTTCTACATCTGAATTATTTGTAGTCCAAGCTGTAATATCACAAATATATAAACCACTGGTACTTTTGAACCATCAGAACTCCTGCTAAGATTTATTACACAAGGCAAACAGCATGTTAAGTGAAATAAGCTATCATTTGTAACTCTGACATAGCTCAAATCTGTTTAAATATTCAGTGCTTCCCCAAGCCATTCTCCCTCACTTCCTCCTAAACAGCAAAAGTAAATCCTCTTGGTTATTTGTTAGAGTAAAGTAAAATAAAAAAAATAAAATAAATTCAAGCCTAGGCTTCTCAGAGGCTAAATTATCACATGCTGTTGCTTTAATTAAGGCACAGATATTCCTCAAATGATTTTTTAGGTCTGGATGAATTGGAAGCACAAAAGGCCCTTCAGGCACTACTTTCAACAGTTATCTCCCTCTCACCATGCCAGAATATCCTCTATCACATAAATGCTCCTTCTCCTCTCTGTAGTGGATTAAAAACTTATCTCTGTTGAACAATGGTATAAGATTTCTTAAACAGCCTAACATCTCTCCTCACCCCCTTCCCCAAACACAAAGACAGACAAACATTTGTTGCTATGGATTTAGAGGGTAGTGATGGAGCTGGTCATCATCTAACCCAGAAAATGAGAGCAAAGTTTGGGGTCTGAAGTAAACAGCAAAAAAACTGCAAGTGCTTAATGCAGCTGATGCTGCAGAGGTTTTAGAGGTAGAGAGGCAGTACAAGATCAGTATGCAGTGCCAATAACTGGGACAGGAAAGAGAACGCTCTGCTTTCTACTTCCATTTTTATCAAATTTCCAGTTAGTATGTCAAAAACTGTCCCTATTTTTTGTAATGTTTGTTTAATGTGAAAATATGACATTTCCTCCATACTTGCCTCCAAAAGTCACCGACCTGCTTTCCCAGTGTTCCAAAATGAAACTATGAATTTTGAGCTATTTCTTAAGAATAACTAATTTCATTTCCATAACATTTAATAGCTACACTACCTCTAGCCAGGAAGACTGTCATTTGTGAATGTCTTCACTCAGAGGCATGGAGTCCTGCCTATTCCTAGGCTGTTCTTTTCCTTAGGTCTCAACACAGAGTTTATTTGTGTATCTTGGGAAAATATTAATTTATGAGCTTAGAAATTATACATCTTAAAAAAAATATCCTTTCAGCTTCATAGGAAGTCTGCTTTATAAAACAAAATACAGAGCTGTAAAACATGAGTGTTTTCCTCCTCAGTCACTGTAATAGAAAAAGAGCTTCAAATCTTTTAGTCCAAATCCTTTTTAGACCAAAAATTTGGTCTAAGATAAAACAAGCCTTTGCATACCACAGGTATTTTAGGATTAACATTTAAAAGAAACCTACTGTTATTGGCACTTTCCTATTTCCTTCTTTGTTTTCACACCAGAAAAAAATTAAAAAATAAACCAGCATAATTTCCTGACTTAGATCCCATCACAAAGGGAATCTCAGTCTTTTCAGTAACAACCAAGGTGTTTGGCATCTAATGAGGAGATTTTTTTACCTCTTATTCCACTATTTACTTTTTAGTGATACTGGCTAGGGAAAAGAAATCAGCAGAGACTTAATTCCATCACACAGGGAGTAAACACCGTTCTGAAACTCTCCTCACCGCAAATACTGGAGGACAGAGTCAGTATTAATCACCACATCTCACAGTAAAACATAGCTCTAATCCAAAATGCTTTCACTGTAACAGATAAACCAAAACCAGGGTAAGCAAACAGCTAAAAATGTAGGGTTTTGTACATGGAAGGATAACCTCAAAGTCACCCAGGGTTTGACATCAGTCATACCTGCATATTCCTCACATTTTGGTCCCTCTCCAGTTACACTATAAGCCAAAACAGAAAACAGGCACAAGCTTATCCACCTCCTAAGGCAAAGTCTTATTAGCACACTAAGACTACTTAACCCTCAATTCCTCTGCTCAGGGAGTTACTCTTGGCTGCAGTTACATTCATGGTAGGCTAATGAGCAGAATATGCCAAAGCTGTCAGTGTGAATCAATTAACATCTGCCTCTGGATCTGCAGCACCTGCTAACAGGCTGGATTAGTGGAGAAAGCCAGTTCTGCTCTCCCAGGGTACTCAGAAGTGTCAGGGCACATTAGAGTTTTAAAGCTACTTTCAACAGTAGGTGCAGGTGGGGAAGTGGGTTGTGTATCCCCTCTTGGCAAGTGCTCGGGAATGTGCATTACTTTCTGTAATAAAGTATCATGCCAAAAGAAAAAGGAGCTCATTTATGTGCTTCTCTTTTCATCTAGGAGCAGGATAACTGGCACTCCTGCTCTCACCTCTCTGTCAATAAGCTTTTGGATGCTCAGTGCAAGCTTTACAAAGCTAGTCAGAGGCAGTGGAATTTGTCTGGTTTTGCAAATCTCTATATGTTAGCACGGGAGCTAAAAGTGAGTTTCTGCTCCACTATTGATTGATCTGCAAGCCAGTGTCACAAAGCACTGTTTTGCCAGACTTCTTGGAGCAGGCTGAAATGGGTATGTGTACAATGGAATTAGCACGACAGGCCCACTGCAGATTATCATGAAGATCAAGACATCTGTAAGGTGACCCTGCACAAGCAGAGGACACAGCATTATTTCTTTCTAAGCTTCTTACATCTTCTATCTGACAAGTACAGCCCCAGATCATCTGAGAGATACATATAATGTATTATTCAATATAATATCCTTCCTGTCTAATTCACTCTTTAACAATATTGTATTTCTGCAGTTTTCCCTTCAAATATTCTCTTTATTTTCAAATTTTCTTTTACCCCATCTTTTATGTCCAAGTGTCATGGGGCTGCTGTGCCCATGTGAGACTACTGAATCTAAGGTGATTCTATCAAGCTTTTCTGTTACTTATCACTGAAGTCTGATCACCTTCTGCTCCGGGCAACTTTTATATTTCCCCATACCCCAAAACTCAGACACACACTGAAATCACATCTGATGTATTAGTTGAAATTCTGCAACTTGACTACAGGTATTCTTAGTAAGATTACTACTGATACATAGTGAAAATGAAAATGGCTTAAAATTGCTGGGTGTATTATGTAATGTAAAATGCTCATGTTGTGGTAAATTGATTGGAAATATAAAAGTTTTTTTCTGATTTTTGTGATCTTCCTTTGTTAATATCATCAGTAGCCACAAATCCTTCTGAACAGATGCCCTCAGATGGGTATATTCCCCCAGACAAATAACAAACATCCTCATGGCAGTATATATTTATTTCTCTGTGTGTGCAGTATGAGAGCAATGAGAACAGGAAAATGAATTCTCTTTGTCTATCGGATTCATTCCTGGGCTCAGTTGGTCCTTTTCTGAATTATAAAAGCATGTCTATAGTTTTCCTATGTCTGAAAATTATCTCTTCATAGAAGGCACACAGAATTCAGAGGAAGAAAAATGGCTGAAAGCCATTAAATTAGTCATAGAATGGTTTTTCTTTAGCATTAAATTTATGAATTTATTAGGAAGAAGAAAAACCTCACTAAGTTGGTTGTGCTTCTTTGTCCAGATGTGAGGCTTTAAAATGTTTCTATGGGAAATGTTTCTCAAAGGAAAGATGTGTGTTAATGGCCATAAGTCACAATGTTTGTCAACAGGAAGGTGAACATACCAGCTCTCACTTTAGTGACTCTCCATATCAATAGGAAAGCCTTGATACAGTTTCCTCAGCTGTGGAAGTTAAAATTTTGCTGCCATGTGTACAGATGAAATATGATTTTTTGAGTGGAAGCTTGTCAGATTCTCTCAAATTCTTGTTACCATATTTTAATAATCCCTTTCTGTCATTCAAGTCTTCCCCAAATCCTCTGGGGACTTTCGTGACAATGTTGGCTGCCTTTGAGAACGTCTTCAGATGTCCTGGATAATGTTGATCCTTTAGCTGAAATGATTATATGTGCCTTGGACTGATATTTTTTTATTATTCTAAGTGTGTTCTAAACTCAGATTCAGCATTTCATCACTGGATTCCTCCCAGACCTTTATAAGCATAGAGTTATTTCTCCACTCTGCCATTTTTGACGTTTCAGTGACACATGAAAATCGTAAGTTTTAATTTAATTTCTAAAGACCTGTTTATGTTCAGGAGGTTTCTGATTTTGTTGTTTTTTTTTTTTTTTTTATATATCAAATATTTGTTGCAAGCTCTATGCTACCCTTAGAATGTTTTAATGATAAAGAGACTTAAATAATTTCTGCCTGTATCTTTTGGTGATGACTGGTGCTACATCCAGTTGGTGGCTGGTCACTAGTGAGGTTCTTCATGGTTCAATACTGGAGCCAGTCCTGTTTAATAAGGGTGAGGGGATAGAGTGCTTCCTCAGTAAATTTGCTGATGACACTGAGTTGGGTGGGAGTGTTGATCTGCTGGAAGAGAGGAAGGCTCTGCAGAGGGATCAGGAAAGGTTGGATCCGTGGGTTGAGGCCAATTGTATGAGGTTCAATAAGGCCATGAGCTGGGTCCTGCCCTTGGGTCACAAGAACCCCCTGCAGTGCTACGGGCTGGGGACAGAATGTCTGGAACCCTTGGAAAGGACCTGGTGGTGCAGATTACAGCAGCTGAACAGGAGTCAGCAGTGCTCAGGTGGCCAAGAAGGCCAATGGCCCCTGGCCTGTGTGGCAGTGGTGTGTCAGCAGGAGCAGGGCAGTGACTGGTCCCTGTACTGGGCACTGGTGAGGCCACACCTCGAGTGCTGTATCCAGCTCTGGGCCTCTCACTCCAAGAAGGACATTGAAGGGCTGGAACATGTCCAGAGAAAAGAACAGAGCTGGGGAAGGGTCTGGAGCACAAGCCTGGTGAGGAGCAGCTGAGGGATCTGTGTGGCCTCAGCCTGGAGAAAAGAAGACTCAGGGGGGACCTCACTCTCTACAACTTCCTGAAAAGAGAGTGGAGACAGGTGTGGTCAGGCTCCTCTTGGGCACCTAATATGAGGCTGAGAGGATATAACCCCAAGATGTACCTGTGGAGGTTCAGGTTAGACGTCAAAAAGGATTTCTTCAGTGAAAGGGTGGTCTGGCATTGGAATAAGCTGCTATGGGAAGTGGTAGAGTGACCATCCCTGGAGGTGTTCAAGAAACAACTGGACATGGCACTTTGTTCTGTAGTTTAGCTGACACAGTAGAGGTTGGACTTAATGACCTTGGATGTCTTTTCCAACCCCTATGATCTTATAACAACTTTCTCAGGAGTGCCTCAGCACAAGATAGTTTCCTTGATCTTTCATCAGTCAGTTTGAGATGTGTTAGAGCTACTGTCCTTCATATTCATCCTAGACAACCTTTTTCTTTCTCTGAAAACTGGATTTTGGGACTATATATAGTCCCAAATATAGGAACTGAGCATTACCCAGATCTTGTCCTTTTGTCATGGTTGTCTCTCTGGCTGTCAGCTGAGTACTGCAGTCAATGGCTCACTCCCACACTGATGGGAGGAAGAATTGGGAGAGTAAAAGTGGGAAAACTCATGGTTTGAGTTAAAGACGGTTTAATAAGGAAATTCAAAGCTGTGCCCTCAAGCAGTGTCAGGGACTGAAATGATTCATGCCTTAAATATTGTTATGAATTTTTGCCCATTATAGCAAAAACTGTATAAAGAAGCTACAACCACAGAAACCTCCTTGAAAGACTTTGGACTGTAAATCAATCTGCTGAGATTAGATAAAGGAAAACCCATTCTTCAGTCACCTCAGGTCTTGGGAGAAACAAACAGCACTGAGGGAGAGGAATGTATCCTCTCAAAATGACAAAGCCAAATGCAGCAGAGATTCTTCCCTGGCTGAGTTTGGGGTGGGGCAGACCAGAGGCTGCAGAAGCCAGGTTTACTGCCCCCTGAAACAAGGAGGGGAAGGAGGTTTTGGGTGTAACTTATGGTCAGAGGCAGGGAACACCCATCCTTCCTTACACAAACTGGCCCAGCTGTGGAACCTCAACCCCACAGGCCACATCCGAGGGATATTCACGTGAGACTCAGCTGGGGAGGTGTCATAACTCATCAGAGATCCCCTGAAGTGCCTCCCAGAGTCTTTTCTGAAGCCTTGCACCACAGAACTGCAGGTGATGCAACAAACCCAGTCTGTGGTAAGAGACAATGGCAAACTCACCCCCCCACCCCGAGGGAGGTGCCTGGGTTTTCTTACCTAGCCTGAGCTATATTAACCCATTGGATTCTGTGCTTTCTGGGAGGGCCTTCACTGCCAAGACCAGCTGGAAAGGATCAACAGAACATTGTTGGGATCCACAGCATGGTGATGTTTTCCTTATTTTCTCTGCCACTCTCTTTCTGTCTCCTTCCTTCCTTCCCTCCCCTCCTTCCTTCCTTCCTTCCCTCCCTCCTTCCCTCCTTCCCATTTGGGGCAGAGGCATTTTTAATAACAACTGGATCATGACAGAAAGCAAAAGAAGGAATTAACTCACTGCTTCCCATGGGCAGGCAGGTGTTCAGCCATCTCCAGGAGAGCAGGGCTCCGTCACACATAATGGTGACTTGGGAAGACAAACACCACCCCTCCAAATGTCCCCCCTTCCTTCTTTATTCCACTTTATATGTTGAGATTGATGATATATGCTATGAAATATCCCCTTGGTCAGCTGGAATCACCTGTCCTGGCTATGCCCCCTTCCAATTCCTCGTGCACACCCAGGCCACTCTCTGGTGGCAAAAAAGGCCCTGATCCTCTGATCAAAACTCAATAATAATTAAAATATTCCTGTGTCATCAACACTGTTTTCAGCACAAATCCAAAACACAGCCCCAGACTAATTACCATGAGGAAAATAAACTCTACTCCAGTGAAAATCAGCTCACCCTCATAAGGATTTGAAAACATATCTTTGGATCCAAGCATTTGACCTGGCAAATGTTACTGGTAGCAGAAACACAATTTTTTTTTCTAATTTTTAAAATTCTTGCTTCATCGCTGATCATAAGTGCTGGCAATAGCAGAGCTCAATGTGTCAGTGTTAAGGGCCAAGTCCTACAATCACTGTTGCTATTTCTACACACAGCAGAGAGGTTTTGCTGCAGTGGAACACACAGCATCCCCTCTGTGAGCAGAAAGGCTGTTAGATTTTGAGGCTGCATTAGGCTAGTCTTTCTTAATATCAAAGTCATCTGAGGTCAAGAGGGCAGAAAAGGAGCTATTAGCAAGATCATTGTAGCTTCTTGTTTCTGTGTAGTGTAGGAGCAATTTTTTGTGTGCCCTCCCTCCTCGCAGGCATTGCAGCCCCTGATACAACCCTTGATTGCTCAGACAAAGAATACACTCTTTGGCTGCAAATGCTTTAAGTCTTTGATATCAGGCAAGCCAAGAAAACTAATGCCTAACTGAATCAATCGCTCAGCTGCAAAATGAAAAGCAGACTAGATTAGAATGGAAAATGAAGTAGAGCTGACTTTAGAGCCATGACTCCCCCCCTTCCTCTGCCCCTGTTTTTGTCAGTGGGAAAACTATAATTTCCATTTATGTTCTCCAATGGCAAGACATGATTTCTGACCATTTTTCGAAGTGTATTTATAGATTTGCTCATGAAAAGTTCCACACTGACAGCTTGCTAGGCTGTCTATTAAAATACATTTGGAGCAGTGGCAATGGTGAGACCTTTCTTTTTGCCTGCTTCCCCACTCTCCTCCAATATCTGTTGAGTGCAGTACCATGTCCTTTCACTCCAGGATAAGGATATATTTAACAAGTCAAAAGATTTTCAGGAAGTCTGTGTCTTAATTACCCCGATGTAATTGGAAGTTTTCTCTGCAAACATGTTGGTACTTTATTACACAATCAAAACAGGGTGGAGAAAATGGTCTTTCATGGAAGAAAACGGCAAGAATATCTGCTGTGCCTCGTGAGATATTTAAATTCTGCAGCATTTACCTCTGTTACTGGAATAGCAGTTTCTGTGTTCCAAATATTGCTAATAGCCACTATATTCAATTTTCACTGCCTAAAAATAGGAATCTGAATTCATATGTTAACTAAAAATATGTGTTGAAACCTGTAGGGTAGATATTTGGCCCTTGGTCATAAGATGAAACAAAACTTCTTTCCCTTATTTTGTTATTCTGGGACTAAATTTCCTCATGTTACATAAGCACGTAGAAGAAAGGAAATTACTGTAAATTACTTGAGCAATTAGAACAAGTATGTGTTCTTAAACAAGTGTTTACCTCTTGTAGCTGTGTGATTTCACAGCTTTGTGATATCTCTATTTGTGTACTTGGTAGTGTTGATATCAAAGGAACAAACTACAGTCAGAGAAATCCTTTGCATAACTTTGAAGCTATGGGCACTAAAATATTTATGCTCTTCCAATCGTGGGAAATTATAGTATTTTCCTTTATTTAAGCTACTTTTTGAAATGGTAGGAATAAACCAGACAGCCTGATTTGATCTTGCTATACCACTGGCAAAAATATCAAAACTTGTGAAAATACATAACAGTAAAATCAGATGGGTTTAGAGGAGATTTAGAACTCACAGGTTTAGAGCTTTCTTAAATGGCTTTCAAGCTAAAATCCTACCCGTTTCACATGCTATGACTACCTCTCAATGTAGGGACAATTGAATGCTATTTTGGCTACTTGGCTTCAGTCATGCCAAATGCATAGTAAGTGGCACAGTTTTCAGAAGAATGAATTCATGTTGGGAATTGTATAAATAATGAACATTAATATAACTCATGAATGCAAATTTCTGCATGAGAAGATTGCAGGCAGGAAAAAGAGAATATCCTACAGAATGCATATCCTTCCTCACCCAATTTCCCCCAGCCATGGTCTATACCAAATTTTCTTTTCTCTGCAAAAGAACACAAAAAAATTGGATAGAACTAATATGATATCAGAAAAAAAAAGTACAAATTGATATGCAGAAGAAATTAAAAAAGAATAAGAACCAAACCTGTAGATATCGTAATAACTAAGATGCTGTATTTCCTGCACTGTGTATAAAACACACATCCATCAGTCCTGTGTTGTGTTCTGTGAATAACAGACTGTCCCCAAAAACCTGAATTCATAAATATGCAGAGACATCACTTCAAATGCCCACAGTGCAAGTTGTTGCAGAGTTCTGAGGAACTACCACTGGCAGAGCACACAATGAAATACTCTCACAGATTCATCTCACAGATGCTTCTATATGAGCAGAAGGGGTAGTTAAGCTGTGCCTGGAGGAACTTGGCTCAGATTAAACAACATGTGGGTATAATAGCTGTTAAATGCAACTGTTCCCAGAGTTTTTGTATAATATAATATGCTGAACACATTTGTGAAATATTCCATATCGAAAGCGATATACTTAATGAAAGTTCTGGAGTGGCTTAAAGTCACAGGTGATCAATCAAGAAAGACACAGAGAGCAATTTTATAAAACTTTAATTACTATAGATGGATTAAAGTCTAAGATATTTATGTACCTAGCTGACTTTTAATATTAATGATTATACTTAACAAGAAGGATATCTTTGCAGCATTTGCAAGGAATGAGAAAAAGTAGGTTTATCTCCCAGTTTCCTCATAAAAGATGGTTGCCATCTTGTCTATAAGGAATAAAATGTCAGCAACCCACTAAGGTAATAATGTAGGAACTATTTGGAAAATAATTCTGATGCATTTGCTGCTTCTTGAATATAAACTTACACAGTATTACAAGTGTGAATTAGTGTAGTGATAAAAGGTCATATATGTATCTGAAGATCCCATGCAGAAAAGAAACAACTCCAATGAAACCTGTTCATCTGTTAAACACTGATTCTGGTCTTTCTTCATTGCTAAGGGTTAATTCAGCAGAACTCAGGTCAGTGACACTTAAATATCACTATTTAATTTAAGAAGGTTGAGGTTAAGATGACAGAACCTTTTGGTGTTTGCATATGATCTGAGCTAGAGGGGAATGAGGTCCATCTGATTAACTACTTTGAAATCTGATTAACTACATATGAAAATAAGACTTGTAGTTAGATTAGTGACAGGGATCCCAATACATCCAAAATGTATAGGCTGACTGGGTTTGCATGGCACTAGCCATGCTCTCTCTGGGATATCACTACAGATGACAGTTCAGTGGAAAGATATAGAAATTCTTGTGGGCTGTCTGGCTTTTGATTGTCACCCAAAAGACCATGCAAAAATGGGACAGAGCTAACACACACCAAGCCCAAATATTCTTAACATTGTGAGTTACAACTGACTTCCAGTTACAGCTTATCCTGGATAAAAGACTTACAGTGCTTTAGATTCAGGGAAAGAATCTGTTGGAATACTCTGTGCTGCTCTGGGTTTAACAGAAAAATTTGCTACCAGATATGATATGCAGCCTGTAGAACCAATTATGTGCTACCTACATTTCAGTGGTTTTGGTCATTATAATAATGACCAAATATTATAATAACGACCATGTTAATAATGTAGGCCGTCTGAAATATGTTATAAAAATATGGAGAACAAAATAACCCAACCAAAAAAAAGTCTGTTATTGTACAATTATTTTGTCCCTACAACACCACCTGAAATTAAATGTCCCACAAGAAATTATAGGGGCAAGAGTAATGTTATCAAAAAGGGCTGAAAGAAACATACAGCATAACTGCTATCAGAACTTCACTGGAGCTATCTTTTCTGATTATGAATTCTGGTAGTGATCTCGGCAAATTCACAGATAATTCCTGGTTTTGTTAGGATTTATTCATTGTCAACACAAAAATAAGCACACCTTGCTTAGACAGCACCTTGTAGTACTACTAGATTTAAAAATATTCACCCCATGTTTTCTCAGAGCTTAGTTATTAAAAATTCAATGGGACTGATTCTTTCCTAAGGACCATAACAAACGTTGATATAACGTTTCAATGTCTAAAGCAACATAATTTATTAAATTCCATCCACACGACAGTAAGATTATTAGGACCTTTCAAAAACTTTCTCTTTCATTTTGCTCTCAATGGGGAAGATTTGTACTGCAAACTGAGGGCCTGACTCACATCACGTAGTGAATAACTTTGGCTTTCAGCCGTCAGTCTGTACTACACTATCACATGACCACAAGACCTTACAAGTACTCATTATCCATCTGATGACACTGCTGATGAAGTCTGCAGTCAAATTCTGTCCCCTGCTTAAGCATTCCAGGAGACCTTATATGATTAAACTGGCTGAACAGATAAAAAAATTTCCCTGGAATTCCGTGATTACATTTTATCCAGCTTCATTATGACTTTTATCACGATGCACCTGTGTTGAAAATTGCAATTAACAGCAAAATGAGAACGATCACAAACGTAGGCAAAGAAAAGGGGTGTTAAAAACAACCTGGGAAAACAAGATGCAGATAGACCATATTTAATGAAAATGGAGTCAGTAACTATGTTGATGTTCTATTAAAATGTAATCATGTAGCTCAAATATCTGTGTGAAATTAAATTTTTATTGAATAAATTCTCTCTTCAAGGTCCTAATGCCACTGTCTGTAAGAGAATGAAGTAGTGTATCTGCTTAAATGAAATCTGAAGCAAGGAGGCCCAAAAGGAAAGCAGTCATGAATAGACAAAAATTTGTCCACATTATAAAAGAACTTGAGAATTACTTCAAAGAATAATTACTTGGAACAGTGTAGCATCAACACATTAGTTAAGCCTTCTTTTGTGGACATTTCTTGGTTAGGAGGCTATGCTTATCTCTGAACAGAATTCCCTGAGTTTCAAAGATTAAAAAGTCCAGAAGGCAACACTAGGATCATCCTAGCCAATATTCTGTAGTATTGATCAATAGTCAATATTGTCAATAAGTAATGGAGATGACAAAACGTCTCTGGATTTGCATCCAAAACACATTTTTTATTGTAAATTTTACCCATAAGTGTAAAGATAATATGATGAGAAACTATAGGTGCTGGTGAAATAAAAGACATTCAAGGACATGGTGCAGGATAGCAAAAATTTCCTTAGTATTTTCTGGAGAGGAAGATAAAAACATCATATTATATCAACTCCTAAAGCCCAATTTCTTAGCAAGTAGTATGCTGTCTTCACAAAACACTGTAAAGTCTACTCTGGTAGCTTAATTTTATTTTCAGGTTGCTCAGGATTTTCTAATTGTCACTGTGGAGTATTGTTCATTTAACAAACAGTAAGTGATTTTATTTTTATTTTGACTGCACTTCACTCTATTTCCAAGAGAAAGGCCTGAGAATCCCATGGAAGAAGTGCTTCAATCCTTGCTGAGAACACCTAAGATGTTGTTACAGTCTCCTGCCAAAGTGATTGTTTCTGTTAATGGAATACCTCTCACTGTCCCATATTCACGAGTACTTTTGGGTTTTTTGTTTGTTTGTTTGCTTTTTTGTTTTATTTTTGTTTTGGTTTCATTTTTGAGGTTTCTTTGGGGGTTTTTGTTTGTTTTCTGTTCTCTGGGGTTTGTTGGTTTGATTTGGTTTTTGGTTTTATTTGTTTTGTTTTGTTTTGTTTGAATATTATCACCAGTTGCTTTTCTACCTCTATATTAATTTTCCATTGTTTGAAGGTTTACATATTACTGATAAATCTTTTTGCCCAAAGTTGTATATTTCAAATTTAAAGAGCATATTCTTCTAATTCTCTTTTCCATTCAAGAACATTTGATGAGCCTGATTTGATTTGAATGGCTTATCAGTTAGAATAATCAGTATGAATAGTCTCTTATCTATTAGACCACGTGTTCCTTTTTTTCTTTTAAAGTACAATTTCTCTATGTTAGGACTGCAGGCTTAGGAAAGATTTTGTGATTTTTTTCAAGGACAATTATGTTCATTGATTTATTTATTTTATGTTGTTATGTACACTTCAGAAATTATTGTGTTATTCTATATTTCAGAGATAGGTTTTTCCTATATGAGGACTCAGACCAGGTTAAAAGTGGCACTTTCAGAAATACTTTGGCATTGCCAACAGATTTAATAAATAAGCTGTTGATTTTTTTGGTCCTATTGGAAACTTTGGTCAATTTTGTAAAATACTCCAAGCTTGTTGGTAGTTCCTGTGGTTCCATATACTAATTTGGTTTATTTCTTGATTAAAATAGATTAATGAATCCATGTAGTTATTATTGAATAACATCTCACCTTGATTCTTGTTCTGAAATTAGTTCCATGTGTAGATTTAATGTCATCCAGCTGTGTTTAGCTGAACTCTAGGATGATGATCTCATTCTAATAAGAGTAACTAACTTTTTTTACTAATAGATAGAAAAAAAAAAATCATATGATCATGAATTCCCCAAGGAAACTTAGCAAAAAGGATTAGGAAGAATCTTGTAGTTCTCCTCCTAGAAAAGTATATTTCTTTAAACTACATCAACAATATTAATATACAGGATAGATTGAAAGTTATACTGGGCAATGAGTTCATATTATATGTTCTTATGTCACACCTGTCAAAAGCTAATTCATAACAACATTCATAAAAATGTGAGCAACATGAGTATGAGTATTGCTCACAGCAAATGTAACACTTGAAAACAAATTTGGGAATTATTTTGCTTTATGCACATTTAAGAGCACAAATACATGCTCCAAGGACCCTTATGGCAAGAAGAATCATAAATACTTAACATTAATAACCTACAATTAAGATTTTAAAGTGAATTTCTTATGATTCCTATCTTTTTTGCCTTCTAATGATATAATTATGGAGTCAACTATTCTAGCTATTCAACAATGGGATGTATCATATATTTACAGATCCATTTAAATTTTTAGGGAAAATATGTGATGTCAAAAAGGCAAAATTTTAAAAAAAGAAACCAAACATTATGTTAGCTCATTTAACTATTGCGGACCAACTGAGAATTTATGCTTAGAAATAGGTTACCAAAACGATTAAGTCAAAAGAGGTAATTTAATATTAACATTGGGAAAAAAAAATAAAAGGTAGTGGTCAAAAAGTTTTTTTTCTAGGTTTTTATGAATATAAGCGAGAAAGACAAAAGTTCAATGATGTCTTATATATGAATAAGAACATAGGAAGCACAGAGAGTCTCACTGATAGCTCATGGCCATTGCCTGTACTCTACAGATCTTACATTTTATACTAACGGGAAGAATTGTCAATAGTACATTTACAATCTGTAATACCTGCAGCATATTTTTAATTTGGAAAAAAATAAACCCTGCTTGTTCACAAAATAAACAAAATCACTAAATTATCTGCCTCAATAAGTATTAAAAAAGTCTTGCAGTCCTCAGTGTAAAATGCCCTCTGATAATGATAACTCTTATGGTTTTTTAGCTCCTCTAAAGTAAACAAACAAACAAACAAACACGTATTGGAGCTGTTTTGAAATTATTTATCTTCACAGCAAAGGCCCTAAGGTACAAAAGCAATTATCTATTTTTTAAAGAGAATAAAGAACTAAAGTAGAGGGAAAAGTTTAAGGACTGAAATAAAAAATTAAATTTCATTCTAATAATACATTTAAAGGATGCAGTGTATTTTTGGATTGAGATTTTTATATTTCAATATTTATGAGAAATCAAAGTTTTATGAACTTGGAAAAGAGAGAATTTGTATATAAGCCATGATATAAGGACTTAAAACAACAGAGGCTGATTTTAGATCTGATAATTTATTTATTTTTTTATTTATTTATTATTTTATTTTTTTTTATATTCTAAAGCTCTGCGATTGTGAAAGACAAAAGGATGTAAGCAATGCCCTAAGGCAGACCACTTTTTCATCATCAGATGTATTATCCCTCCCATAGTGACAGTGAAAAGGTCAAGAGATCACAGAAATCTGGGCAATGTGGAGATATGGATGTTGGCTTTTGGCCAGCAGCACCAGGAACGTGACCATCTGCTGTGCTGGGTGCTGGTGAGGCCAAACCTTAAATCCTGTGTGCAGTTTTGGACCCCTCACTTCAAGATTGAGGGGCTGGAGCATGTCCAGAGAAGGGAACAGAGCTGGGGAAGTGAAGAGCACAGGTCTGATGAGGAGCAGCTGATGGCACCCAGGGCACTTAGCCTGGAGAAAAGGAGGTTCAGGGGGGAGTTTTATCACTCCACAATTCCCTGAGAGGAGGGTGGAACCAGGCGGGAGTCAGTTTCTTCTCCCAAGTAAAAAGTGTCTGAACATGAGGAAATGGCCTCAAATTGTGCCAGGGGAGGTTTAGAGTGGATGTTAAGAAGAATTTTTTCATTGTAAGGGTTATTAAGCATTGGAACAAGCTGCCTAGAGAAGTGGTGAAGTCACCATTCCTGGAAGTGTTCAAAAAAAGTGTGAGTATGAGAGAACATGCTTATGTGGTGAACATGGTGGTGGTGATAGATAGACTAACTGTTGGACTTGATTTCTGGTGTCTTTTCCAACCTTAACAGTTCTATGATCCTGTGATCCTATATCCCTACCAAAACAGTTTTCACATGGGTTAGAGTGAAGCTGCTTCCTGGGAATGGTCCCAGGCCCTTTCTTCCCTTTCAGCTACAGTCCTGTCTGGTATCAACAGGTCCCAAGAGTTTGCAACCGGCTGCATATGTAACTTCTTTTTATGAAAGACAGTTGCTCTAACATTTATGGGTTTTTCCCAGGCACAGTATAAATAAAGTATAAATAAATGGTTATTAATAAAGTCCTTTTCTTTAGAGACATCAGCCAGACACAGCATTAAAAGGGAGAAGATCTTATAATGAACACTAGAGGAAAACATATAAGCTGTGAAATTTCCAAGAAGGATCAGATGAGTGCAGGGTTAAATACATGCCACTGGACTACAGTTCTTGCTTTCATGGGACACATTTTCCTCAGAATTTTTGGTTCTCTCCAGTAGGAGCACATTGTGGATAATGATTAAGGCTTAGCAATCACCAACAAACCCAAAGTCATGGAAAGTAGAGGGAAAGCCTGGCTTCTACTCTTAGAGCTCAGCCAACCTTTTTCCAATCCACATACAGCCCTACCATGTTTTAGGAGAGGACAAGACTTCACCCAGCTCGACAACGCAGAGCAGATCAGTGCACTGAGTGTTTACATTGATAATTGAACCATTGGCAAAAAAACTACATCAGAGGACTCGGATCAAGTTTGTATGGAACATCAAGTAATGAAATATTTGTAAACAAGAAATTATTATAGAACTGCCACCAAGTCATCTGAGTGATAATGACAATCATAATTGCTTACAGGCACAGCGTGCTTTCATAAATATAATTGTCTGATTTTTATTGATCTGACAGAATACTGCTCTGAAATAATTTATTTTAATACAGATAGGATTTACAAAGCTACTGACAGGGAAATGACAACATTAATTTGTATTTCATTATTCCAGCTATTTCATAGAGCTCTTTAATTGTTCCTCTCTCCTGCTGACTAAATTTGCTGATTTTTCCTTTTTCCATTTCTCTTTACTTATCTGTTTTGGCTTTCCTTCCTGCCCCCCCAGTATATATTGTAGCCAAGGCCATTTCATTTGCTTTTCATTGTTTTTTGTCATTCCCACCACATTCACTATCTACTGATAAGAGAGATTATAAACAACCACAGAAATGGGTTGGAAGCAGGGAACAGGGCATGTGATGAACAGTCAGACAAAAAGAGCAATACTAAAGGGATGTAAATTTATGTATCTGGAAGTGCTCAGAAGGACTCTGTGACCCAGGCATTTAAAGAAAACATTCTGCCCTCTCCTCTATCATGTGTTATTCTGAATTCTGTCTTTCTGTGTCTCTCATTTAAACCAGAAATTTCCACATTTAGGGTAACATTACTGATCAAATTTTAACTTAAGGTCTGTGAAAGTGTCAAGATATTTCAAGCTTTCCGGAATGAAATCTCTTAGTCAAAAATTTCTCAGTGTCTTGACTGCAAATGTATGAGTTGTTGCACTTCATGTTTGGTAAAGAATGCAGCAATTTATTTAGGCAAAGGGATGGAGGACAAAAAGGTTAATGACAGACTTGGTTTTGAAGATGAACTACAGATTAATGGATTCAGTTCAGATCCTGTTGGTCATGGTCCAATGGTAATTCATTTATAAAGACAGTTATCATCAGCTTTAAACCAGGGGATTGCTTCTTTAGATTAGAACCTGTGTGCATTGCATTAAGATTAAATTATTGTTTAAAAGTCATAATAAACTTAATAAAGATATGACAGGGCACGTTGTAATTTATGCAAATAAAGCCTATTGCAAGCAGCAACTACAGCACGCTTTCTGAGGCTTTCATTTTTTGCATTCTGTGTAACTCACAGAAACCATTTTCACATCATGTTCAAGAAACCCTCAGGACAAAGGAGGCAAGAAGGTCCAAAAATGCCATTTGGCACAGCAAGTGACAATTTGGAAAAGGTGAGCTCCTCCAGCACTTGTCCCATGTCATTTTGCATTGTTACAAAGAAGTAAAAACTCTGCTGGTGTGCCCCTGGCACTCAGCAGAGCCACATTTTTCCTCGTGGTGGCAGTCTGGTCCTTGCATCTCAGCAAGGCAGGATTCCAGTTTCCCTGGAGAAGGAAAATATGTAAGAGGAGCAGCAGCATTTAGGGGTGTATGTCTGCAGCAGCTGAATGCAGTGGGACAGGGACAAGACAGCCCAGGAGTGTCAGCTGAGGCTGCAAATAATGAAGATGTCACCAAAAGAATTATTTTGTTCAAGAAAAGGTTACAGGAATTTTTCATAAAACAGGCTGATATAACTTGCTAATGATATTCTTCAACCATGCTGACAAGACACAAGTTTTATTTCTTCTTTTCTTCTCAGCAACAGTGTCAGTAACAGCACTTTGGTATCAGCAAGACCATTTTCTTGTATATTTTACTTTCAGCTTACAGTAGCATAATTTCTTTTCTAAATTGCCACCAAAATGAGCTGCCCCACTCTGACAATTTTTCAGTACGGATTTAAGTAAACCATCAGCAGCACAAAGTATATTTGGATTTGCAAAACCCATAGAGACAACAGATGAGTTTGTATTTTTTTTTCACAAAATTTTGCTCGAGAATTTTTAGTAAATTATGCCTGCGATATTTTCTCCAGGTATTAGAAACACAAGTAATCTGCTACAACATGTCAAGTACCACATTGAACTTGAAGGGCATGCTTTACTTAATGCTTAAACATTGTAAATTAAGATTCAGTTAAGTTGAAATAAAATTATGGGTCTATTGAACAAACAAAAAAAATGAAGTACATAAATATTTATTCTCTTCTGGTGACTAAAACTTTCTTAATTATCTGATATGATATACATAAAATACCATAATGAACAAAATGGAATTAAATAAGAAACTCATCTATTGACAGAGCAACAAAGCCTGTCTTGAGCCTTTGATAAACATTGAGAGTCAAGCCTGATTTTCTTCTATGTAAAAATGCACAAGCAATAAATCTAAATTCAAATGTAAGTTCTAACAACTTAATTCAGAAGCCAGATTCTACAGGTCCTAAAAAAGAAACACATGCATGTCATGTCACACTTAAAATTTCCAAAGTTAACCATAAATTAATTAAAAATATGCTGTTTACCTCTTCTTAAAACAGCATTGTAGACACATGTAAATGTAGGCAATGTAGAGTTTTCCAAGAAGGTTTCAAAGCACAAAGAAATACGTAACTGTAGATATGGGCTGTGTGAAAGGGTGATAACTTTGTGTGTCACAGACCACCACCAGCCTCATAGGGAAGAATTCCTTCCCACAATCCAATCTAAACCTACTCTTACTCAGTTTGAAGCCATTCCCTCCATTCCACGTCTCTGCGAACTGTCTCTCCATGTGGGCTCCCTCGGACGGGAAAGCTACAATCAGGTCACCCCAAAGCCTTCTCCTCTCCAGGTGAGCAATCCCAATTTTTAGTCTTTCTTCATAGGAGAGGTGCTCTATCCCTCTGATTGTCTTGGTGCTCTCCTCTGAATTTGCTCCAACAGGTGGATGCAACATCTAGGCCATGGGGAAATTCCTTTGGCATTCATCCCCCATTCTGTTTCGTAAGGCCGTATGTATTTTCATAAGGAAATGCTCTTTGTAAAACAGATGTTGTATCTCCCTGCTTTTTACAGAAGGAATAACATCTCCAGGTGAACTAAGCACTTGTATTTAAATATAATTGAATAGTTCCCAAGTTGCCATCTCCTAGACTGAAACAATAAAAGCCAATAAATACTCAAAATTATTTCTCTTATCCAAGAGCAAACATAAAAATAATACTATACCTCAGAAATACCTGTTTTGTCTTCAGAGACTGTAAAGCTATGAAAAGAAATTCTTTGCAAAACTGAATCCTAACCTAGGTAATAATAGAAATTTCACCTCAAATAGACAGCCAAGTGCTTTTCTTATTACTGTGATTCCCTCTATCATCAGTGGCCTTCACTGAGTATAAGGTTTTAGAGGAAAAACTGCAAGATGTTTGCCCAGAGTTCACTCAGCAAACAAACAGCTGAGCAAACAGATTCACTCCAGCTCTCTTCCCCCTTTACCATTAATTTTTAACAAACTGGAAACTAGAAACTCCTAGCCCAGGGAGAGATACCTTTGGAGGATGTGGGAGAGTCTGTTTGCAACATGCTGAGAGATCTATTTGTGTTTGGTTGTTCTGACCAAATGACAGAAATCTTCAGGTGATACCACGTGCACCAGAGAGGGCTTTTTGGCTTCCGACACAAATCGATAATAACAAAGATAATAAAATGGCTTTTTAGCATCTTAACACTTTTAGTCTTTTAAAATGTATTTTATATTCCAAATAATAGTTCAGATACTGAAACAAGAAAATAATAAAATGTGCAAGCACCCAGATTGTTTTTTTCACTGCACCCCCTCTTTTTGATATAAATAGGAGATCAAATTTTTAGCGTGAATGCTAAAAAATTAATTTCTTTCCAACAGCTGCTCAAATTTCATTTTTTTACACCATTTGCTGAGAAACTTAGTTCCCTTGCCACCACATCTTAACTGTATCCCCAAACAGATTAACGTCATGGCAGGATAGCATGTCATGTAATGATTTTAATAACATTTATTCACAAGATTGTTGCTCCTCCCAGCTTCTGCCTCAGGATCTGCCACAATACCATGTAGTTCATTAGCAAACACACTGAGAAGTCAATGAGGCAGACACAATGTGTAGATTAAAAAACCCACAACATTAAATTTAACTCTTCTGTAACCTTTTAAACCCTATTTATAGGCTTATTTAATACTAAAATTCAATAACAGTGCATATTGTTTCAAATTATACATATTTAGGAAGAGAAAAATATAAACAAGTTCTGTAGCACACAAGGTTATTCTGGGACTGGGAAATTTAGCAAAGAAAAAACAAACAAAACAACAGCAACCCAAAATTAGGAAGGAAAAAAAAAGGAAAAAATACTACATTAATATCCATAGAAAAGCTATTAAAATGTCTCATAAGACTTTGTCAAAATATTAATGTAAAAATGAATAGATAAATATTTATCCAGAATAATTAAAACCTATTTTATGAGTTATTACATATTTTACATCATCTTTACATATCAATAGACATGTTTTGTTAAAGGGTAATTTGGAAAAGTGAAAAAAAATGTAAAAAAAGAAAAAAATGGGCTTATGTTGCCTACTCTAAAGAAATATGTATTTATTTGCAAGAATTGCTTTCTTTTCTGAAGGCAGCTAGTATTACACTGTAGGTGCATAACCAAGCTGCCCAATATAAACTTAAAAGCAGTTTTATATACAAATACACTTCATGCATATATTATAATGAATATTATTTTACTGTAATAATGTATTTTCCAAACTAGGGGGTAAGAAAATATCTCCAAGATGAATACTTGTCTATGTTTTCATAACAAACTTCTCAGAAGATAAAGCCATGGTTCTGTGTCAGCCCATTTGATCTGGTCAAGGATTTTTTCCAGGAGATAAGGAATGGAGCCTTTCATATATTTACAGAAACATTGTTCACTTCTCATTTTGTGGGAAAAAAAATCTTTCTGTATAATCAGCTTTTGGGAAACTAAATCAGAAACAGAATAAAAGAAAACTCCACACTTCTCTGCCAACCTAGTTTCTTCATCTAGCATTAGACAACTTAGCTGCCCAGGTTTTAAATTATAACTTAAACATGCTTTATTTTCCTCAAGCTTAGGCACCTTGAAAATTAGGAAATTGTTCATAGAACTCTATTATTTTCAGGTTTGATCAAAATAATTTTTTCATGCATTTTCATGTTTCCTTTCTCCTTGACTTATACTGGGTTACACTTGTTAGAGTTTCATTTTCAGGCATTGGAAACAAAGGATTCCTATGCTTCTGTTCCTGAGAGCAGCAAAGAAACTTGATTCTGGAATTCCTTAACGAAAAATAATCAGATTCTTCTGTGGGTGGTAATTTCTGAACAGGCAAGATGTTGAAGAATCCACATTACCCAGGGAAACTGTGGCTGCCCCATGACTGGAAGTGTTCAAGGCCACACTGGATGGAGCTCTGAGCAACCTGGTCTAGTGAAATGTTCCCTGCCCATGGTAAGGGAGTAAGAGTGGCATGATTTTTAAGGTCTCCTTCAGCCCAAACCATTCTGTGACTCCCACCCTGAATACTGAAAAGTCTGATGGCAGTGCTTGGATGTGAGAGACAGAAGCTGATGCTATCTGGTGTGCAATGTTATGGCGACCTTGTCTACCTGAATGAGTAGACCACGTTGTTGTAGCAACCAAGGCTTGTGTCAAAACCAAACCAGGTGTAGTGATTGCTACCTACAGCCATATTAGAATTATTTTAATAAAGACAACAATAAAATTCAAATAAACCAAGGTACCAGAAAAGGGCTCCAGCACTGGGTGTAGCTTTAGTTTCAAAGCTCTCATGCGCCAAAAGCTGAATTAATCAAATCTATAAACAACAACATAAATAAAAATACATAATACCTGGCAAATACAATTTAGGATTTAAGTTGGCTAGGGCAGCAGTGGCAAAATATGAAGACAGAGGACAAAGAGTGAAACAGAGCCAGTGTGGCATCTGCCAAAGTACCACATTAACTCTTCTGGTTAGCATACACCATTACTGAGCTTTAGTGGAAACTAGCTGGAATACTTTGGACTCTGGAAATAGAAATGTGTTGCCAAACACATATCAAGACATTTGTGAGATACATTGCTATAAGCTATGCATAATATGTTGTAGATCCCCTCAGGAAAAATGTGATCTGTCTTGCCTTTGACTGAAAAGGAACAACAGTCTTGCTGAGGGCATCTCACAAACATTCTTCAGAAAAAAATGTAGATTTATAAAGCAAATAAATGAGTCAACTAGATGTAATAATTTAGAAAAAAAAAAAAGTCTGAGACTCATCCAGGTGGTATAAGTTTGACAGATCATCTCAAATCATCAAATTTATTTTACTGATTATGACTACAATGGCACATTTTTGTGTGGGTTCACAGCAGGTAAAAAAACCCCACAGCAAACAGAAAACAAGCTTTTCCCCTGTATTCTCCAATTAATATGATGCTAAGGTACTTTAAAGCCACAGGCTCACATTCTTTTGTGTCAGTGTCATATTTATTGCTTCATTTGGTTTGTATTTTTGTGAACACAAAACTGTATTTCTTCATGTCAAAATCCAGAATGCAGCAATGTGAGGAAAAAAACCCCATTATTCTCTTTTGTTAGCCTAAGAAGGTTAGATGTAGAAACAGACAACATTTAGAGCTAGTCTTACTGAGCACAGCAATAATACAAAAATAAATAGAAAATTCCAGGCTTTTCCTCTGTTAAATATAACTCAACAAAAGCAATGAAGAGCCAAAGTAGCCAGCATCCATCCAAAGCTTGAAGCTTTTCATCCGGGAGACTTCAGACCTAGTGTCAACTGTTTTTCTGAGAAATGACAAAATTTCCCTTCTCTTTGTAGAAAGCCAGATGATGACTCTAAAAATTTCCTCCTACCCATCTGTTCATTCAGCTGGTATGTGGCATCCTTCTCCCCATTTTCTTGGTATTTTTATACAAAATGCAAATTTTCAGATCAGGAAATCGCAATATTTAGAATAAAAAAAAATGCCTTAGTCTTGACATAAACTCCTGACTCTCAGAAAAGGAGTATTCTTTATTTAGGTTCTCAGAGATATAAGGAGAGTAAATTGAATATTGTGCCACCCATGATGAATTACTGAAAACATCAGCAAAGAGCAATTACTGTATGTCTGGTCTTAATTTGGCTTCCAGTTAGAAATACGATACCTTATGTAAGCTACCTCAGGGAACAGATGCCATCAAAGAGCAATGAAGAATGTTAAATATTCTGTGGATAGAATTCACTGCTATAGCAGCTTCCCATGAGAGCAGATGCAAGTTTTCAGGCATTTTCTGAACATTAAGGACTTGGCAGTATTTTCAGACTCCACCATGAGGATGCTTATCTTCCCCATCATTAGCTTAACATCATGTTATATTGTAGTGCCCATCTCCACAGGGTGGAGAAGTCTGGCATCTTCCTTGGACTGAGATAAACATGGTTTTATTGTGCATCCTACTTACTGTATGGAAGGAATATTTCTTTAACTAAGCTATTAAAACATACTTAAAATATTCATAACTGCAGCAAAACAGGCAGCAGGGAATTTATAAAAATATGCAGTTCTCTTGAGCTGTGAAAGTGGTTGTTGTGGGAAATGCTTGGTTATGTGAGAACTAACGTACAAAATGAAAATATTTCTTCAAGTAGGTAGAGCTTCTGAGCTCTACAAGTTTTTTTATATTTTATTCTTTTCCAGCATATGCTACATTTTTAGCAATGATGAGTGCTTTTCAAGTGTGTGATTTGGACAGATAATAAGAAAGAAGGTGGAAGGAGCTTAATGTTGGCCTTGTTGGTGTGAGTTTGATTATTTTTTAAAAGTTTCAATTTTTCAGAAAAAATACTTACAACAACAGAAAAAGGAAGGACTCTAATTTTATCTTGCAGTAACAGAGGTTTGGCCAAAGGCTGCAATTATTTTGAAAGTGTCAGGATTCAGTGGTTTACAATGTATCATAAACTGTATTAGCTAATTAAAAGGAAATCAATCCTATATTCTCTATAACATTGTTACTTCCTTTTCTTTCAAGAACATCTTTGGAAAAAAAGGTTTCACTTTTGTTTCCATGAAACAATTCATCTTTTTCGATCTTCCCTACACTAAGCCCAAGATCAAATAAAACCCAGACTTAGCAAAGTGTGCAGTGTTGCGAGGGCTTGTGTTGTGCTCTGATGTTGGCAAATTACAGCTGATACATCTGGTGCTCCACTTCAAAGGAGAGATTGGTCATGCTCTGTGTGCTGGGTAATTGCATGCTCTGCTGTACATAATAATGTTTTTCAGTTGGGCTTGTTCTGCATAACATAGATTCAATTATTATATAATTCCTACCTCTGCAAGTGAGTATATTTCTATTTTCTGGTTGATTTAGGAGCAAAACTTCTTACAAGTTACACAGGAAATTTGGGATAACTTGAGTATCCATTCCTCTCTCATGGATTACTTGGATCTACAGTATCTGTTTTCTGTACAATCTACAGAGGAAGAGACCAAGTTGCTGAATTTTGCCACAGAACTTCTCCCAAACACTTTCCTGCAGAACTGATGTAGAACTGCTCACAATTTCTAGTGGAAAAGTTATTTTTTGACTAAAATACCCGACATGTTTCTGTTGTTTTGTTTCCCCCTCTCCACCAGTTGGATAAAAACTGGACAAATTTAAGCAGATCATTATTATTGTTTCTAAAACCTTTTAAAATAAATTTTGTAAATTAAAGGCATTTATGAAAGCTTTTTTACCTAATGCACTCCATAACTAAAATTCCACCACCCTGCAACATACACACACAGTCAAGTAAAAAAGTGTATAGTTTTCATCCCATTAAAGAATTATTTTGTACTACTTGCCAGTCTCATCACTTAAACACCGTATTTCTAGCAGAATACAATTCAGCTGAAGTACACTGAAAGCTTAGTGAAATATGTCTTATTTTTCAAACTACAAATCCATCTTCCTCTAATTTTAAAAACCTCATTCAGACAAAGAAGCACTTTTTAACTATCAGAAGATAAAATCTTCACCTAATATTTCCTTAGACATGTCAATTGAACATTGAGCCTATCAATTGTGATGATAGGCTGTATTAACTCTGTGCATCAGAGTGAGAATGCTTTGATCAAGCATTCATTGATTACCACACTCAAGAGTTGTTAGATTTACTTGGGAAAGAAGGATGTTCATAGGATGAATTAAGGAGAAAAAGCAGTTTTACTCAAATAGTAAAGCACAATTGAATAAAATATTTATAGCTATTAGAGTATTAGGGTATTATTAGGGTTTTCTGGAATAGCACAGTGCATCATTCCTACAAAGTATTTACAAATCTATTAAATTTTTATTTTACGGAAAGCAGAAGAACATTTTTTTGCAGCCTAGAAAATGGAAAGACAAACCTATTGTTCATAATAGCTGTAATGAATGAGAACTGCAAGGAGGAAACTAATCTTGTTATATTGTGAAGGTGCTATTTAGGAATAAATGCTTTGATCCTTTTAATGGTATTGAAGACAAATATGGTTGCTATAGAACAGATCTTGGCAATGAAGATGAATATTTTACTTAGTACAATTTTGTTCCACTGGACAAATGGTTCAAGATGAAATAATTCCACTTGTCTGTTTAAAATAAGCCACTAGAAATCAACATGCCTAAACATATTAAATAGGAAGCATTTGAAAAATTAAAATTTACAAGATTACAGGAATTTATTGAAATAAGCAGAACATATGACACATACAAGTCTTGTTACTGCCATCTGTATTTGAAAGTTCAGCATTTTTAGCTGTACTTGTGGAAAATAAAAGAAAGGTTAAAAAAACAGTCCTGGAGGGGAAAAAAAAATCTAACAAATAATTTAACAGCAAATGCTATTTCTGAAAGAATCTGTCAAGAAATAAAATGCTGTGGCAGACAATCCAATTGATAAATCAAGTACTCAGTGCTAGTCTGAAGACTCCAACTTCATGATCAAATACCTGAGGAAGAAAAACTTTCTTTCACCACAAAAATAAAATATAATCAACTCTCACACTCTGTGCTTTTAAGTTAAAAGACAAAAAGGTTGACTTAATGGAATTTGACAAATAAAATAATTTTAACAAGGTCGACTTCTTTATGATCAGGTTGTTCTGGTTAATTAGGATGTACTGAACTGGGAAATCCACTCACAGATGAAGCATTCTCCTAAGATCTGATTACACACAGTAGTTTTCAAGATCTGTGGCTGGTGCTTAGTAAGGCTGGCAGCAGACAGAACTAAAATCTGATAGAAGAGAAGAGATCCTTGGGTGTGCAGAGATACATTGCAAACAAAAAATAACATGAAATCACAGGAAAACCACCACCAAGGTTGTAGAACCTGCAGGAAAGAGACTACAGAGCATGGAGTGACAGGACAAGGGTGAATGGCTTCAAACTGACAGAGAGGAGGCTTAGATCAGATATTAGGAAAAAAAATCTTTACTGTGAGAGTGGTGAGGCACTGGAACAGGTTTCCTTGAGAAACTGTGGATATCCCATCCCTGGAAGATTTCAAGGCCAGTTTGGAAGGAGCTCTGAGCAACCTGGTCTAGTGGAAGGTGTTGCTGCCTATGTCAGAGGGCTGAAGCAGGATGATCTTTAATGCCCCTTCCAACCCAAACCATTCTCTGATTCTATGTCCTTCTAAAAATAAAAAGATTATGGAATATTTTCACTGTTTCCTGTTGATTTGGTTTGTAGGCCATTCCTGTGCCATGGGCTGTGAGCTGTGATGAGTATCCCACTGGGGCAGTGCTTAATGCAGGGCAGTACCTCCCCCTCAGAAACATCAACCATATCTCCAGGGAGAAGACATTAATATTTAATTAACAACACAATTAAGACTTAAAAATTCTTCTGAGCAGGAATCTTGGATAATTAAACAGAACAGCCATCTTGATCAACAAAACTCTACAGTATCTAGCAGAAAAGAAGTAATTTAAGAGAACATAAAGGAAAGCAATAGCAATGACTTCAGGATTTGATTTCTGTATGAAAGCAATATCAGCTGACTTCAGTATTTCTGCTGAAAGCTTGTGTTGCTGGTGTTCCAGGCTCACTTAACAGATTCAAACAAGTTCAATGCCTCTGAAAGTCGTGACTTTTGGAGGTGCAGTGTAGGCAGGAGGAGAAAAACGGTTCTTAATGTTATTATCTAAATATTTGAATGCTGACATTATCTTCACATCAGAGACTTTCACATATGAATTTGACTTTATGAAATTAGTGGGGCAGATTCCCGCATCTGATTTCTGGCAGGTAGAGATTTAGCAGAAATAGATGATAGGTTACACATTAGATAAAGATGTACACTGTGTTTTAAAATCTTAGGGGGTTTCATCTGCTGAAACTAACATGTAAAAGACATGATAGAAGTTAATATATAAGTAAATACAATTTATAGGATAAAAAAAATGAAATAAATTATTAAATACTTATTTTATGTGTCTTATAAGTGCACTGTGATTTCTGCAGTGGCTTTGCTGATGGAAATGCAAATAATCAAGTCTGGATTTTTCCACACATAATCCTTTCCCTCCTAATAATACAAACTGAGATGAAGTTGAATAAATTACACAATGTGGGCATAGGCAGAACAACACGCACCTCTTCCTTCTACCCCATGTTATGGATTTCCAGCCAGGCTTCCTAGATGATCTATTATTTTCATGAAGGCAGAAAAGATTCAAATGAAGCAAATATTAGACAAGAATACTTGATAAATGGTAGCAATATGTTCGGTAAAATGTACCTGATACAGTTATTTCTAGACAACCACCTCAATAGTCTTAAAACTTTATTGGTGTGAAATTTTAAGAGTCAACAATGCATTCATTTTAAGTGAAGAAGAATGAAGTGACACAAATATTTCCTTAAATCCTCAACTGCAGATGTTTCAGTGGAGGCAAAATCATGGTGCAGGTACTCAGCTGACTAACCCTCTTCCCCTTTTATCTGGATCAGGCTTTGCATTTGCACTCCTACCCTTAAAAATGTAATAACTAGAAGAAGTGTATATTCCTAGAAATATTGTATGAAACTTTGATTTAAAAAATAGCATAGATATTGTAGTCCCCATGACCTGCTTTTCTACAGCTTGAAAGACAAGCTGACTCTTTACAGGCTGGGTTATTCTGCTCCTCTCAGAGCAGTATTGACAGTGAAAAACTATAAATTTAGAAATTAAGCCAGCCATTCAAACACCAGCCAGGGAAATCCAACTAATTAATTTTCATTAATTTCCCTATGGAACACCTGAGTTCCACACCAACATGTGGGTGTTACATAAACCCCCTCCTGTTTTGGGAAGTTCATCTTTCCCTCAATTGCAGCCAAAAGAGCAGATTCCCAACACTATCACTACTGATGAAAACCATCTGTAGTATAGAATTTCCTGTAAATTCTTATCCTTTCTTTATAACTCACTGGATATAATAATCACAGGAGTTTCTCAGTTTCCTTGAATTTTCCTCAGCCTCACCAGCTGCAAAAAGCTGAGACTACTTAAATCTCTGTCAGCCTTGTTGGTGGTTACCCAGAAGCCAAGGACTTATTGTGTCATGGGTCTATGATAAAATGGGAAGATCAGGAGAGACAAAAATCTCAAAGCAGTATTTGATAATAACAAAATTTACATGTTTTGAGGGGTTTTTCTTTGCCTGGATGAGGATCATTCCTAACAAGAATGAGCACACTTGTGACAGAAAAACTCAACCTCTAAATATGATTATCATATTTTCTTCCTGTAATTACATCAGGAAGAAGATAAATTATGTCAGTTTTGAGAATCTATTTCAGGTGACACCAGGAGAATTGAGGAATCATTTTGATTTGTGCTCTACAGCCCCTGACCATGGTTCCAGTCATTGTTTCTGTTAGCATGAAGTCATGTCAGCAGTCTGGAAAAAACTACTGTTTTCCTCATCATTGGCACGAAAGCTAAATATAGGCATTCTATTGTGTTACAAATAGTAAATTTAATGAAAAATGAATTTTGGCTCATTCCGAATCTATTAAGAACTTCATAAAAAGGTCAATGAGCTCATAAAGAGCATAGAAAGAGAAGAAATGGGAAGATAACATAGAGAGAAAAACCTGTAATAGCTCTCTTTTACCAGCCACCTAAATCATAAAGTCTCATCATCATATAGTCTACTTTAGGTCCCTACTTGAGAAAGTGAGCCTACACTTTCCACTTCCTGTGAAAGTAGGATAGTACAAGGATATATGTTTATAATAGAAAACATAATATCATTATAAAGAAAAAGAGGAAATTTCTCTATTTAATTATATTTTACTGAAAAAATTCAAATTTTCAATCAGTTCGGTCCCAAGCAGGTCTTTTTCCAGTTCAGCACTAAACAGTCAAATCGAAAGTTTAATACAGAAACAGTTATCACAACACATTTCAGACAAGGATGAAGAATATTTAATTTCTCTGTGGAAAAGACTGTTCATTACTCTCATAGATGGAATGAGATGGAATAACTTCCTTCCTTGTTTTTTGGGTTGGGTTTTTTTTGTTTTTTTTTTTTTTTTTTTTTATTTTTATTAAAGAAAGGTCTGTGGAGTCATTCTTGTAATTCTTGCTTTTTTCCAGACAAGTAGCTGGTTCTTTAATTTTCAGATTCAGTGGGCCCAGTGCCTCATTCCCCAACCAGGCAGGCTTCCTTTTAACCTCAAGGGTGCAAAAGGAATATGCCTCTTTCAGAGGCAGAACTGACAAATCTATCAAGCCAGTGAGCATTGTGCCATCTGCCCCTTATGCAGCAGCAGCATTAATCACAGCAGACTGCTCAGCTGGGTCCATCTCCTGTCCTTAAGCAGGTCCAGGAGTCAGAGGGGTGGGGAGAAGCATTAGATGGGACCAATGGTACAAGGTTGCTAGTTTGACCAGGGTGGGTTCATGCACGTGAAGTCCCCTGAAATGAGAGATGAAAGATGACTCTTCATGTCTGTTTCATCAGTGCAATTGGTACTATGAGGGGAAATACTTCACTTTGTACACCTCCAGTAAGGGTTAATGTTACACTTAAATTCACACCAAGCGAGGGTGAGAACCATGCGCGTATTCATGGTAAAGCTTGGGCGATGAATTAGGTTCGTGGAATCCTTTTCATTGTATCATTCATTTTCCAGACAGAAGTTAATGAGTAAATGCATCCACAAGTACAGATTAAATGCATGAATTGTTTCCTAAAATGTTTCGTAGCACTAGGTTGTGATAAGCTTTTTCAACAGAATGAGAAACAGGTTATGTTTTTATTGTTTTGTCACTTCATCATCCTCCTAGTTACCTCAAGCTAGTCACTTACAGATGTTTTCTATTCCTCTCTCTCTCTTTAAAAATCTGTGTTAGACTCAGCAAGCCTCATAAAAGACAGTAAGCCCCTTAGGCAAAGAAGAGATATACTCCCAGTTGAAATATCACTAACCTTTGCAAGTTTTGCAGGAATACTAATGCTCTTTCTTCAGTTCCTTCTCTGTGAAAATGCACAGCTGTATCCTTTGGTAATCTAAGTGCCACAGAGCCAGATAGATAAAAAGAATCATGTGATAACTGTAGGGCTTATCAGATAATTATTATGCACAAGCAGAAAATTTGTAAAGAACATTGTTTACAAAACCAAAGTGATTTTGTGTTTCACTCTGATAAAGTTTACTCAGAGAAATAAAAATACTTTATTTTAACCTTATCACTTTGTTGGTCTTTAAGAAAACATCAAAATGATTTATTGGCTGGACTGCAAACCTCTCTGCTTGAATCTCAGCAAAATTGTTTTGGAAGGCTTCTATGGATCATATGGCTTGATGGTATTTCTTGTTTCCTTTTTAAAGCAGCTGGCAATCTGGGTATTGCAGTGCTTGAATATCCCTACTTTTCTGATAGTTCTGGCTATTTCTGTCCAACTGATCACAGTTACTAGGGAAATGTTTTAATATGGATGTTTAGAGTTTCCAAAGTAGCATTTTAGCATTTCAAAATTTCAAATGAGAGTTTGAAATTTTGCTGAGTTACTGTGTGGGACTTTCAAGAGTATTATAAATCAAAATTTATTAGCTAAAAGTATGCACCAAGGTAGAGAAAATAGATGCTCAATGGCTCATAAATCCTGCCTGATGTTCAGTGACAAAAGAAAATGGAGATACAGGGAAGTTCATTTCCCTTTTTTCATGACCACAGCTGATGAGCATTGCATTCTCGCATGCACTATGGCAGCCAATAACACCTAATATTTTTCTGCCTATTCTGTTTTTATTGTCTATGCAGTTCTTATTAATATGCAGTTTATAAATTTCTTATTCCTTCTCAGCTATTTGCATCAATTATATAATTTAACAGTAAATTTCACAGTATAATTATTCATTACATTAAAAATATTTCCATTTATTAATTTGAAATTGTTTGCCTGGTAATTTTAACAAATGCCTCTGTGCTCAATTTATGAGCCAGCCTTATTTGCATTCTCTTGAACAATAATTTTAATTATTTTCCCTTTTCCCCCTAAGATAGAACAATCTGGAGTTCCTGATCTGTGCTCCTGCCAATGTGGGATAAGCAGATGCCTGATTTCAATGGGGGTTAGTCTGTATTGGCAATGGCTGCATTTGCAAGGTTACAGCTTTAGTAAATGATAGCTGCCATTCCTACAGTGAAGATTTTGCACCTATAACTGCAAAGTCTGTGCACAATTAGCTGAAAGAAGGAGGCTTCTACTTTTGAAACTTCTGACCATAGGTTTCAGGTTGTAATAGTCACCAGTATTTTCTCCACATTTCTTTGTATAGCTATTTTTTATGTGGCCCATTGGTTATTTTTGCTTATTTAATTGTCAAGTAATTTTTATTGAAAAATTGATTAGGTCAGATCCTAGCTTGCCCCCTTCATATTGCAATCCAATCTGAAGGAAACTTCTGATTTTTGATAATAGAATATTTTTTTTCATGCTCTGCAAAATTCTTACTGCTGCTGTGCAATATCCATTTTATTCATGTCAAGTCTGACTCTCTGTGGCTTGAAAATGAGGAAGGCAAGGGCCAGCCCATTCCCAGAGTCTCCAGCTCCAGCCTACCTTGAAAGGGGCCATGGGAAGCCTGGCCCTGCCATCAGGAAATGCTGTTTGTTGCCTCGTATATTCTGGGACACCAGAATTCAGACTCTCTCTGTTGTTATTTTGGGAGGGGTTTTTTTGGCATAAACATAACTGAGTTTCATTCCCTCTACTCTCTTTCATGCAATACACAAGTTATAATTCTTTAGGGAATAAGACAAGCATGTTTGGTACAACACAAGGGCAGCAACCTAAATCTTCCCAAATCACTCTCTTTTTCTTCTCTCCACCTTCCTTTAAGGGTGATACATGTTTGTGTTTTGCAGTCTTTAAGCAGTGATGAGAGCCAACAGCTGATCTGAATAAATGCAGATGAATTGATTGTTTTAGGCTACTGGTTTAGTGGCTAGATCAATTACACATATTAAATTAATAATATTCTTCAGCATGACAAGAGGGAGAAAGGAGAAAAGTTCTCTAGCAGAAGATGAGTATGAAGAACTTTCAAATACTTCAAGAGGATGCCAATACATCAATCCCAGAGAGCTTTCAGGCACATATGAAGTATAATAAAATAGCTGCATGCTAACACAAGAAGCTTGAAGGACAAACAAGGGGAAATTGGAAGCTGTGACTAACAGGGAAAAATGATGTAGGAGACTTGACAGAAACATGGGGGATGTACGACCTCAGCAGCTCATAAACATGGTGAGTTAAAGCCCAGCAGTACGAGCTGAGGAGGAAACACAAATGTATAAATGTGAACAGCTGGGAAAATTTGAGCTGTGACACAGGAAACAAAGAAGAATTTTAAAGGATTTGTATTAATCCATTCTAAAAATCCTTACATTGGCTGTGACAGATACCAGGGTTTCTGCTGATAAAGAGCATCAAATTTGAAGACTAATTTATAAAGAGCTAAACAGAAGGATTAGAATTATAAGTGAACAAGAATAGATAGATGTGAAAGCAAAGGTGACCAGCAACCTGCAGTGATCACTGTGGTTCAAAGAGGAAGAGAAAAAAAACACCTAATCTGCAGATAAAGTTACATACTGACATTCCAACGCAGCCAGGATTCTTGCCTGAAAATACTACACAAGAGTTGGTACTTGCCACAGTTTCCTATGGAGGACTACTACACAACAATCTTGTTAATTACTCCTGTCACTTATATTCTTATATTGAGTAAGAAGTAAAGTTTAAGCAGTAAAAACAGGCTAAAAAAACCTGCCAAGACCCCCAAACTGATTTTGAGTGGTATATGTAACAAATAATAGTAGATATACTCATTGTTATGAAATATTTTTAAATGAGTTTATCTTATTTTTCTTCAATAAAATTTTAAAAAGTAAGTCAAAAAGTCAGTTTTACAAAGACAGAAGTAGTGAGAATTTAGACAATATATACCTAAAAAATATTGTCAAATTCTGGTATAACAATTTGAAAAAATATGTAATCTTTTAATGGAAAACCATTATAATGAGTTCAGATTTCTGGCAAATCTGTGCTAAAGTTCAGATTCAGATGCCTAGAGAAAAAACACTTGTTAACCAAACTAGCTGAAACACCTCAAAAAGCTGTTCATACTTTATAAATACAGTAATACAAATACATTTTTTTCAGTTATAATATTTCCTGTTTAATTTTTAATTAAAACATTTTAGCAGAACTGTATCAATTTCCCCCCTTCAACTTTATCCAGCTGCCACTTCCTGTGAAATAAAAGTTTTTAAAATGGTACCACAGGAAAAGGCAAAAAACAGAAAAATTCAAATTTAAGCTATTTATGAACTTGAAAAAGGAAAATAAAGCACATTTTTACTCAAGAATTAAATAAAAAGGATGAAAACTCAAACCTTGAGAATTAAAGAAATTAATATATTTTTTTCATAAAATGTGTAGAAATTAAATACATGCCTATATTGAAAATTGTTTTTCACAAAGATACATGTTTTCAGAAGACTTGAGAGTATTTCATAACCTTTTAAAAAACATAAGATAGTATTGAAATCATCCTGTTCTTGACACAGCCTTCAGGGGGACTGAGAAACTCCAGCTATGCTAATACTAGTATCACAGGAGTGTTTTCTAATGTTCTGTTGAACTGTGTTGAGACTAAATCTAGAAAATAGCACAAATAATGAACATTGACACATCTGTTAAAAGTCTAGACCCAATAATAATCTATATCCATATGTTCCATTTACAAATGTACATTTTTAAACATGCAGATTAGAAGTAAATATACACCATGGGGAAAAGAAAAAAAATTATTGGGACAATAAATTGTGAGTTAACCAGGCAAGTACAATTTTATCTTATAAAGTAACATTTGCAGATAGCTAGGAACTGTAAAATTAAGTGATTTCTTTAATTAAAAGTAATATCCACACACCATATTCTGGATAAGAGTACGATGAATCCACTTGTTTACAAAATCAAAGTGATTTTGTGTTCCACTCTGATAAAGTTTACTTGGAGAAATAAAAATACTTTATTTTAACCTTATCATTTCATTGGTCTTTTAGAAAACATCAAAATGACTTATAGGCTGGACTGCAAACCTCTCTTCTTGAAGTTATAGATTAGCAATGGCTTAACAGGAAATCAAGAAGAGATTAGCAATGACAACAGGAAATCAAGAACACCTTGTGCTATGACAGGAACTTCAGGAAAAACAACTACAAATTCATGCTAGTCTCATAAAAATGTTACAGAAAACAGACTATTTCAATGATTTCTCATCTTCAAATTACCTCTTTATTTATTAAGAGAAAATTTCATATGTGTCAATTTCCATGGGGAAAAAACCAAAATACATTGTACTTGAATTACCAAGATTATATATATTGACTGTATCTACACCTTCATTCAGTTCTTTGAAAAAATAATCTCTATCTCACTTTTCACAGCTAGGTTCTGCTTTTAATGCATATATTTGCATATCCTAAATATTTTTCAAATGTCACATTAAAACTGTAGTTGTTAATTTCCATCCTGAGAGACAGCATCCTTTCCTTCAGCTTACTAGTAATTGCTCTGTAAAAAAAAATTAGGTTTTATAAAATTGTTCTGTTCTTTAATTTACTTAATTTTTTAAAATGAAAGATTACAGGAAACAAAAGGGACAGTTGTAAATCTAATGACATAAAATAAATCTATTTGAATATCAGTCTGTGGAATTCAGTGTACATGATTATCGTGTGGCAAGAGGATTCCTGAAACCAAGAGAAGAGGAATTATACTAAAATGAAGGATATTGAACTCAGTCATCAATGGACAGCAATTATGTTATGAGTTCCCCTAAATTGTCCTGCAAACATTTTTAAGTGTCCTTATTAATCACTTGTTTCTGCCCAAACATTTCAGGAAGATATTGGACTATGGGAACTAATTGTCTGATTAAATATAAGAGTTTTCTGTTCATAAAATAAAACTAAATGGACTTTCTGTTTCAGTATATTAAAATGCATCCTTAGAGGAAGGGAATATAAATATATATTCTTTATGTAAATTGCTTGCTTGTTTTCTTTTTTTGCTAGTAGTACCACTGTTCCTTAAATGGAATCTGTTTTTTTTCTGCCTTGAGAAAATTGCACTGGCTATATCAAAATTATTATTTGCTACTGTTCCCTGGTCAACGAAAGTAATAAAAATACACAAAGCAGCCACACATAATAGCTTCAGCTGAGATAAAGTTTAACATTATTTTTTCTCACCTCAGTGAAGAATTAGGGTTTTTTTACAGCAGTTATAATCTCATATATTCTAAATCCACTGGGTAACACACAAACCCCCCCCGTATAGTTGCATTTCCTATCTAATCATGTAGTGAATTACAGATCTTGAAATTCAGGCCATCAGTTGACTAAAGTACCATATGGACCAATATGCCACCACAGGGAAATGCCATTTACAGGTGATTTGAGCCACAGAGGATCAAACTGCAGTGAAAAGCCTGAAATCGCAATTTCACGTTCACATTATTTGGGTTAAAAGTTTTAAGGCAAATTGTTTAACCAATTCTGAAACAAAAGGATTTAGGTAACTCTCAACATAAGGAAGTAGATACTTGCATTCCCCTTTATGGTTTAAACCAAAGCAAATCTAAGGAAAGAAGGAAATTCAGATTTCAATGTAGTGTAAATACAATCTAACCTCTGCAGGGAAAAAGTGTTCCTTCATCCTTTTTGTTTTTACTTGAAAGACATCATAATGCGTTTCTCTAAGGAGGTGTAATGTTTTTTATATATATACATGTCTTCGTCTTTCATTCTTTTTTAATTTTTCCGAAGTTTTTACTACTCTGAGTCACACAGATCTGATGGAGAACACCATTCTCACAAATTTCATGGAAATAGGCTGCTGAAGAGAGAAAACCCTTCTAGATTTCATGACTGAATAAAAGACAGCACTATGAGATTCTTTCTTCTTTTAGCATCACAGAACTTTCTGCAAGACATGAATTTTTCAGCTGGGTAGGAGTTTACTGAGAGCAGTCATAACATTTTTTTCCTACATACATTTTCAGAAGGCTTACTATAACTCAATCAAAAAGATTTTTAAGGACGAGATATGGGAAGAAATATTAAGAAACAGTAATACTTATGATATGAGGTCATTTGATGAAAATAAGTCTCTATCCATTAAAAATACATGCCCTCAGCATTTTGGGGAGAACAGATAGAATCCATATTGGTCCCTTACATTCCTCCAGAACTGAACTTCATCTCTATCTGCAAGAATTATTAAATACAAATTGTATTAACATAATTAATTTGACAATAGTTTTTGAAAGTGCTAATCTAGTGATCTTCTAGTCATAGTTGTCATAATGCTTGATCACTTGTTCTTCCTGCTTATAGGACATTTTCTTCATTCTGTTTTATAAAATTCTTGCATCCAATCCTTTACATAGTTTCTGAGCACATAACACAATTAATTATGAAACTAACATTCATGTGTAGCGTGATTTCCTAACGTAGACAGAAAATGATTCAGAAGACCACTCATCACTTATTTCCTTGTCAGCAGCTCAACTCATTGCATCCATGCTAGAGAAATGTCCATCAGTTTCACATTGTTTGGAGTTCTAGGAGAAATTTTGTAACTTAACAAAAAAATAAAAAACAAAATCCCAAAAATCAACAGCAACAGCAACACAAAACAAGCAAACAAAACCAAAAAACACCAAAAAAACCCCCAAACCAAAACAAACAAAACCACCCAACAAATTATGGAAGATATTCCTCCACTAATAAGTCCTAAATCTGAGTTTTAATTTGAAGCATTCATATCCACCTACTGACAGCACTCCTTTCCCTTGAAATCCCAGTGGGAATGCAGCTGCAGGAAATTAGTTCCAGAGGTTCGTGTTTGACCGTCCTTCTTCCACAACTATTAACCTTCTGCCTAAGACTCCTAACGAGCTAGGAAAGCCTAACAGCATAAAAAAGGGAATCTAGGGATGTTTTTCTAGGAAATACATTTAAGGTATCTGACATTATGTTTTTGTGGGATGGTTTTTTCCTGACAATTAATAAGCAGCTGAATTAGGGTCCACGTGGCCCCTGTCTCCTTCCTGGAAATAACTGTGCCTGTTTTCTCTGATCATCACTGGTCAAAGTAAAATTTAGAAATGTTTTACAAACATTAAATACCATCTAAAATTTAGTGGTAAACTTTTCTTAAGCTGTTTTATTCCAGAAAATAAAAATAAATTATTGTTTTGCTTAAAGTGCTCCCCTAAAGAAAAAGACCTAATTTTCTCATTTTTCACCAGTCTATCCAAGAAGCTGGAGTATGTTGGTCAATATTATCTCAAAGACCACAGGGCTGATGATTATTTACACCCTTTATTTTAATGAATCAAAAATAAATTTTATGACAATTTATATCAATATTATTACAAGCATATGAATCAAGAAGTGACCTAGTGATGTTGTTTTATTTGGTACCAGTGGGTAGTACAAGAATCCACTGACAGTTTGCAAGGTCTGAAACACACAGAAATAGCAGAAATAGCCATTTTTACTTGCCCAAAGAGCTTGACAAAATAAAACTTTTTTAATTTTTTTTTTTTAATTTTTTTTTTTATCCCTGAGGAAATTGATTCTTTACAGACAAATAACATTCTAGCATTTCTGTTTACCAGTGGTCTCTGGGTCTCTGATAGGTCAATTACTTCATTTAGCCATAAGAGATAAGGACATCCTTTCTGACTTATTATCCTAAAATGAAACATACATATATAAAATAGTTTTAGGAATGGTTATAAGTGAAGAGAAATTGAATCTACCTGTAATCCATGCTAAACTCCAATGAGTCAGATAGCATAACAAAATAAACTGAAAATGAAAACATGAACTACTTTAAACAATCTATGAAATTTGTAATAAAATCGAAAAATCCCACTTCAATATATTTTCAATATGTTGAAATACATTTTCCAAAACAACAGAAGGTTAGAAAGATTGATTGGTGGATTAGATGCTAGAGTTGAGGAAGTGGTCAGCTGGCCTTGATGATTGCCTGGCTGAGGTCACATTTTGTATTTTATGTCAGTCAGTCCTTCCTAATGAAATGTGGTTTTGTTATTTCATTGGCATAATCTGTAATTTATATTAGAAGCAAGATGATTATTACATGAATTTATGTTACTTGCTGATTTTTTCCAGTGCCTGGCTGTAAAGACTTCAGGTCTCTGTTTGGTTTTGTCCATGTATCTCTGTTGAATCACCACCATCTTATATTTCTGCGAATTCATGACCTTTATATCTTGTGCATATATTTTTTGACACTTTCTTTCTCAAAGAAACTTCTGTTCTGACAGTGTATTTTGATCTTCTCCTCTACTGATGTGTATCTTTTCAGCTGGGAAAGTCCTTATTTGTGAAATAATGAGTTAGTCTTGTAACATTTTCCATGGTAGGATAATACTACACAATATATTATTGATAACACTCATAAGCCTACTTATAAAAAAAAGGACAAAAAAAGGTTGTGAGAGAAGAATGAGCGCTTGAAATTGAAAGATAAGGGTGCAAAAGGAAAGAAAATGAAAGGAATGATAATAGAAATCAGTGGTCTGAGGATAGAAATGAACACATTTGAATTCTGGTGGGGTTTCATGTTCTCACACAATCCACTTGTTGAGACTATTTGATTTGCATTGCACTTTACTGCTGTACAAGAGCTTTCTATATCTGTATTTTTCTATCCCTACAGTTTTAATGTGATTTTTCTCATTCCTTTTAGTCTTTAGATGTGCTTTTCTGGATGCATTTTATTTACTTATCTTAAACTCCCAGTAAATATTCTAAATTATTTATTTGCTGGAACACATAACTTATTAGCTGTTACATTTACATTACAGATGAGTTTTTCATTTTTCAGATATCCAATAGTCATGAACAATATCAAGAGTAATGAAACTTCTAAGAGGTAAAAATTTCAAATGAAAGAATAGTTTTTACTTAATAATACAAAATGAGGAGAAAATAGTTTAGATGTTTATAAATCAAACTCTGAACTATACAGGAAAAGTCACTACTCATTTTTTTATGTGTAGAATTTGATATTTACATGGAAAGTAAAATTTATACATGGAATAAGTCTGTAGTTTTGATTTGTTTTCAGATGCAATATTGAAAAAGAAATGCTGCTGAAACATATCAGTCAGTGAAAGAAAAATACTAAGCCTTTATTTTCCTTCTGAGAGAATGGTGAGGTTGACTGTAAACACAGTGGTAACTCATCTGCTCATGGCCATCCACTCATCTGCTGACAAATGAAGGTAAGAAATTGACAGTCTAAATCATCATGAGAAAAAATAATCCTGAATTTACTCATCCTTAAGTGGGGAAGCAACTACATTTTAAACATCTGTGTTTTGTAATCTGATTATACAGACATGTTTCTTCTCTCTCCCCCACAATACCACAATCCTACACAAGTCCAAACCAGATGAAATAATTCAAATTAGAATAAGAAACTCAAACGTCCAAATATACAAAATGTACTAAGCTTAAATGCCTAAAAATCTCAAAGATTCTAATTGACAGAAGAACAATTGCTTCCGAGAGCTAAAAATGCCCTTTGATAGTTCTTGTATCAAGTATCTTTGGTCCACACACACCAAAAAAAACAATTAAAAATTAAAATTTTTTAACAAACAAACTGAAAAACCCCACAAACACCCCCCCCCCCCCCCAACAAATAAACAAAAAACAAAACCAAACACAAACCAAGTCGAGCTATGTGAGTGATACAGTGTTCCTGGATTCAAATCAATACCATGGCTCTATGAATAATACCAATACCAAAGAGAACCAAATTGAAGAAAATGTGCCTATTCAGTAATGCATGTAGTGTTCCAACAGTAAATTATGCAATACAATAAATTTAAGTCTAGACCTGAAAGATTTATAATCAAAACATCAGTCATTTACCCAATAACATTCAAATTGAAATGCACATTTAAATATTTATTTATACAGGTGCTCATGCCACTCTCTAGATCTACACAGGTAGTGAAGAAACAGGAATGGCTTTGAGAGTACACATTAAACACTTCAGTAAGTCTCAGCATGAATACTGGGTTATTCCCCTTGTACCAGCTCTGGAATCTGCTTTATTTTAATTAGCCTATGACACAGGAGGATACTGTGCCATGGAGTGGTCAGCTATGTAATTTTTTAGGCAGCTTAAGCAGCATCTATCTGGGAGAGCTTTTACAAGAGAGTTGTAAAAGCTAAATAGAATAAACAGACCGTGCCTTGCAAGTGCTGCTGGCTCTCCAGTGTGTGGGAGGAGATCCAATGTAGTTGATGTCGTGGAAGCTGTAAGAGAAGACTTCTACACAGCATCCAACATCTGTTTCCAAGACAGTAATAGCAGGTAGCCCTTAAAAGCCTGTAGTCAAATAGGTTATTTAATTCAAGATCACAGTCACTAGGACATCAGAGCTGTGTTTTGTCACACTATCTATTAAATGTGACAAGTATAACAATGGAAACTCCTGCTTTCTTCTCTCTCTCAAGTGCAGGTCCCTTATAGAAAAGTAATCAGAACTCTACCTTAAGTGGCTTTTACCAGGAAAATATTGAGACTTGCTGCAATAGAAATTATAAAAATTGTGATTATATAAGAGTATACATGCTACTGCAATCACAAAGTAAATGCACATGCAGTGAAGTCTCCTAATAGAGACATTTGACAAGACAGGGTTGAGTACAAGTCATCTGTGTACTGATTTACTTTTTGAGGCAAGAAGGGGCATGTGCTTGCCTGGTTTTGTATTTCATCAGATGTCTCTCATGTATTTCTTCACCTTCAAAACAAATTTTGATTTTTGATAAGAGAATGAGAATTATACCCACTACCTATTTTGTAAGAAGCGAGATAAGGGCAATAGGACGAACTATTGTTTATTAAGGAATGAAAACCTTATTATCTTTCCATTGTCATCACAGCCCCTTTCCTGTGTGTCTTTTGATCAGTCTCATCACCATCACAGCAATCTTTGCACTGATTTTCCTTTTTGCCTTAGTTTTCAGTCACTAATTGTGTGATTAAGGTTTTATGTATTCAAATGATTCCTTGTCAATTCACCACTGCCTGTTACTTTCCAATTTAAAGTCTGTCTCAACTGCTTCTCTGTGCTTTCTCTTAATTTTCCTATACTGATATTTCTTTGATCTGTTTTCAAGGAAAGCAGATTTTTCATGATCCTCTGCTCTTTTTTTTTTTTTTTTTTCCAAAAACATTTCTGAGAAGCCAATGGCAATGTCAGGTAATGTCTCAACTTATCTGCAAGAAGGATTAAGTCCTCAAATACCCACTATGTCAATGCTAAAAGCAGTGTAGCTCTCAAGCCTTATACAAATCTGAGTCTTCCAGGAGCAGTATTTGTTCTTGTTCTTGCAAAGAATTGGAGAGCCATGAGAAGAACAATATGTCAGGTGAAAGAGCTTCTGACAATTATTTCTTTAACAGCTGCTTTGTAGCCTTACCTTCTCAAGGCTCAGGCTTGATCCAAAACCCTTTTTTGACACTGTGGTGGGTTGACTTTGGGTGTGTGCAATGTACTCTATCCCTATATCTCCTGCTCCAAGGGGATCTATATAATCTCCCTTTCCTCAGCAAGACAGGGCCTGGGGAGAAAGTAAATAGAAGAAAATCTCATGGGTCAAGATAAAGGCAGTGTAATGAGGCAAAAAGCAAAGGTTATGGGTGCAGAAGCAAAAGACAAAAAGGTTTTATTTCTCCACTTCCCACCAACTGCCAATGTCTGACACTTCCCAGGAAACAGGTTGCCCCAAAAGACAAATGCCATAAAGAACTGAGTGCCTCCCAACCTCTGCCTTAGCTTTTGTCCCTGAGCAGATGCTGTATGGAATGGGATTTCCCTTTGGTCTGCCTTGATCAGCTGTCCTGGCCGTCCCCTCCAAGGCTCCTGTGCAGACCCAGCCTGATGGCCTTTTGGGGCTGCTGGAGGCTGGTTTGGACAGACAGCCTTGGGACAACTGCCCAGCAGTGCCCAAACCCTGGTGGCTTCTCAACACCTTTCTCTCTGCTCAGCGCTGTGAGGGCTGCGGTGGGAAAATGAACTCCATCTCAGCCAAACCTTCACACGGCTCTGGTTTGGTTTCCCACAGTGCAAAGCAATGCCTGGAGTACAGCCTGTAGAGATTTTCTCATCTAAAGCTCAAACTTTGACTCTGCCTTGGAGCATCTAGGGGAGAAGATTTGCCTGCCACTGCTCCAAAATCATTAAAATTCATTGCCCCTCTCATTAAACTAATGAAGATTTCAAGTTCCTCAGGAGACAGTGTTATGCAAGAAATATTAATGTGATGGATGTGCTTTGTTGTGGCTTTTTTTTTAGTTTTCCTTCTTGAAGGTGTTGTCCTGACTGCTGTGCTGAGTGAGGAGAAAATTGTGCTAAGTGAGAACCACAGGGAAGGAGGGCATGATTCTCAGAGCTTGATCACTACCTTTGCTGACAGAGACCATCAGGAGAAATCTAACATTTATCACCACAGAGTTGTAGCAAATACCTTTTTGATTAGAGGAATATTCACTCATTCCTATAATGGTAATATTAAAAAAAACCCCAAACATATATTTGGAAAGGTAAAATACATTTGGAATATCACAATCTACATGGCATTAGAGCACAAACCTTTCAGTTTTACCTCCACACTGCCTAAAAACTAGGAAATAAGGAGAATTTAAACAAGTAAATGATTCACTGATACAAAGGCTACTCAGAAGATAATACAGTAATTTTGCTGATGTTAGATCTGAACTTGTATTGTTATTTATGAATCACTGTCAAGAGCTGAAAACAAGCAGTTTTTTCAGGTTTTTCCTTGGGTATTGGTTAGTTTTCTTGGCATGTTTGAAGTCAATCTACTATATCACAGAGACCACAGGAAATAGAACTCTTAAATAAGCGATTTATTGCCAAAGAATGCTGTTTATGTAAGTATCCTCCATATATTAGATTGACTTCAAACACACTTCAAACACTTTGTGCTATTTTAGTAGATTCTTCTCCAATTAACATGGAGTAGCCTGTGATTGAAATGGCTATTTACTCCAGTGTGAAGTAATTAGGACTGAACTGTGTAAGAAAGAGAGGTTGTTCAGCTTCTGGGCCTCTGGGCATGGAGAAGGGAGAGCAAGAAGTTGAGCTTTTTGTGCTACTCAGTTCTTTCAGAAGAATGCCTAAGAGAGTCAGAGTCTCACAGTTTCACTCATCTGTGCAGCATTTTACAAATCTTCCAGGACTTTCCTATGATTCCTGGAATCCACAGGTTGTTTTTCTCAACCTCATGTACACAGGAGTTCTCCTGATCTGGCACAACATCTGCCTTCTGGCCATCACAGATTTAATTCCTCTTACAATATAAAGCTGTCTGTATCACCACTTGGTTCAGAAAAGAAATGGAATTATTATTTTAAAAAACCAAAAACAACAGAGATCTGTACATAGCCTTGCTATTGCTTCTTACAGTAATAATTGAAAAAAAAAAAAGTTCAAAGATGCCAAAATTAAAGCAAAAACTGGAAAGCTGCCTTTAACTTAGCATTTTTCGTCCTTGGAAAGAGGCAACTAAATTTCTCCTTTGAAAGTAACAGTAACAGAGCCAATGTTATTGCTGATGGTACAAAAGATGCTTATCTTTTTATTTTCTTTGAAATGGCGTATTTTTCATAAAGGTGATTTTATTTTCTTAGGGTACTGAGGCAAGATGTAAGAAGGTGTTTTTCTGCCTGTTTCACTGTAGTTTCATATTTATGAATTTATGTAGTTTTCATATTTATCTTTTTTTTCTGAATTACTCATATGTGCTTGAACAAGGGGTTTATTATCTGATCTCAGAAAATAGGAAATAGTCCCTTCCAGTTTTCTAATCTGTTCTATTGCTGACCTATTTAATATTTTCTGTTAAGGAAAAAGGTATTAAGAACATCTAAACTGAACACCCAAAAGAGTAAGTAAGTTCATAAACTTTGAATATATTCTGCTTTATTGTAAACCCACTGTCATTATTTTATTTTTATGTAGTTGAAATTTTGGTCTCTATAATTAACACAAACACATTTTAATTGGATATATATTTTTATATATACTTATATATATATATAGCTTAGCTAAAATGTTTCTGCACTCAGATCAACATATTTAGCTGAAAAAGGAAGCAACAGCTTGAGGTTTTGCTTTTAATAACTGAAACTACTTTTATAAATGCTCATAAAAGTAACATTTAATCTCTTGTAGTGGCCAAAAAAATATTGGAAAGATCACTGCTCCTCTGTAAAATGAATTCAGAACACTTCAGAACACTCAGACTGTTAATTGTGTTAAAGTACATGCAGTAAACGGTTATGGTGTGCTATTTTGTTTTTATTGAAGACTAAATGGAGTTTAAATTACACCTTCAGACAGATAGCTTTGTTATGTTTTATTATATTTTTATATAAATCTCAGTAATTCTGTTTGTAAGGTGAAGATAAAGAATTTTTTTATCTGTTTAGAATGTTACAAAGAAATCAATTCCTGCATATATTTAAATGACAGTAAATGAGGCATTGCAGAATCTCAGCAAAAACTCAAGTGCTTGGTGATTTTGAGTACAGCTGAGCTGGAAATTGAACTCATGCCCTCTAGTTTTTGAAAGATGAAGATGTATGAGAAAGGTGGACACTTGCAAAGGTCTTGTAAGTGACACTGTGGTCAAGGCAGACACCTGAAAAGCAGAACACCTGTGCAAAAGACTATTTTTCTTCCTGTTTCAGCTCAGTACTTGATCCCTCACTAATGCTCATGGCTGGTGACTTGCAGCCCATGGTTCTTCTGAGACAGCTCTCCCAGGGTTTTGTCTGGACAATACTTGCCTGTATTTACTGACACTGAAGAGTTGTACTCCAGCCTTCTCTTGCTCAGGTGAAGTCCTGAAATACAGAGCTTAAGAGCCAAGAAACTGTCTCTCCTTTTGTCCTTACCTAGCTGCTCAGAAGGGAAAAGCTTTAAAGATGATAGAAAAAGAAAGGTGTCTGTGCTGTAGCCAAAGAGGACCTGAAGAGGAGGGCTGGGCTTGGTCTCTTACAAGGTGCTGCCCTCCACCTGTTTGTGTTCATTTAACTGAGCTCCAGGGCTGTATCAAAAATAGCTGATAATCAAAAAATATTGATATGCTTCCAACTGGCTGGCAAGAGGTCATTCAAGGACCTGCTCCTGGTACTTTCACACAGTGATGTCCTCTAGCTGGGAGCACAATCCTAGGATGCCACCATGTGATCCACAGAGAGATGCCTCTGCCTGAATTCAGGTGCAAACAAAGCCATATCCTGAAGTCAATAGTATGGATTTTATTGAACAGGATGTGGGAATGAGAGAGAGAGACAGAGAGGAAGAAATAGTAAAAGAAGAAGGGGGACAGGGAGAGAAAGAGAGTGACAGAGAAACTCTCTGGATCCTGGCAGTATCCATTTGGTCCCTTTCTTCTGGTCTTCTTGGAGGGTCCTGTGTGACACAGAGTTCAGTGGGTTAATACATTCAGGTATCTGTGGGAATGCCCAGCTGCCTCCCATGGGAGGGGGGCAAGTTTTACACTGTCTTCTGCAACAGACTCTGGATCTGTTGCAACACTTGTGCATCACATGCAGTCCTCTGGTGAAGGGCTCAGGACTGAGTAGGGGGCAGTTCTTTGGGAGTCTGTGGTGGTTTATGGCACCTTCTAAGACAAGACAGCTGCCTCTCACATGAGTGCTCAGGGTGAATGTGACCTTCTGGCAGGAGAGACAGTTTGTGTAAGGGAAGACTCTGCAGGGTCTGCTTCTTTATTTGGCTTTTAGCCCCTGGTGATGGGTGTTCACCCACTCTGTACCAGAGGTTTTGCCATCACACCATAAAAAACTCTCCTTCTCCCCCTCAGCAGAGGGGGAGACTGTGCAAACCTGGCCTCAGCAGCTGAGTCTGGGGGCTGTGGCCTCCCCCTGCAATCCCAGACAGAGCTGGTGTTCAGCACAGCTGCTGGGTTTGGCTTTCCTTGATACATTCTTCTCACTCAGTCTCGTTTATGTCTCCCTAGAAAAATAGTTGCCAAGCATGGAACATGGCTCAAGAAACAGAGAGAGAGGAGAAAGGCAGTGAGCTTTTCCTCTTTTCCACAGTAGCAGGTTCCTAGCTTTTTTTAAGTTGTAGTTTGATTCAGCCATAACATGACTGAAAAAAGGCACAGCTACCTTTTTTCCTTCTTTAGAACCAGTCAGCTTTTTCCTTGTCTAGCATCATTAGGCTGCTCTCCACAAAGGAGGCTTACAGGGACACAGGCATCTGATATTCTCCTACATTTTAAACAGGTGTTCATCATAGACACCTTTTGCAGGAAGTTTGCAATATTATTAAAGAAACTGAAGTTCCAGACAAAGCCTGTATCTTGCAATGAATTGCTTGATATTTAAAGAGACTTTAAATAAATTTCCCACCAAAACAGTCCCATTTAGCCAATGGTGTCCAAAGCCAGCCACCCACAGGCTAACCATCAGTTTATTTCTGATAGTTTTATAGCTAAATACAAAATTAATTCAATTTTTTTCCCCTTTACTTCTCTTTTCTTGTACTTCTTAGATATTCCAAGGTCTGCCTTGCTGTTATTTCAGGTAAGGTCAAAAAGAAGTGCATAGCTACTTCAAAATCAGAGATTGCATTTGCTGTACTAATCACAAGTGCAATCAAACACCATCACTTAAGTTCTGCAGGTACAGACTAGAGAATTCCATGCTACTTTCCTTGAATATTAGATTAAAAACTGTTTTTCATTTTACTTATATCAGGAGGTAAATCAACCACAGATGAAACAATAAACAATTCTGATAGGTGAATTTTGAACATTATGGATTTCTGGCTAATTTCCTTTGTTGTGTTTTAAGAATAAAATTTATGGAAAAGTTAACATCTCAGAAGTATCAACACTGTTTTGCTTATTTTTTTAATCATAACTTTTTTTAATTTTTATGGACATGGACACAATTGTATTATGTTGTGAACTTGTCAACCTCAGCTGGTGCCATGGAAATAACCTAGGGAATAGGTATTAAGCAGATTAAACATCTGAAGCTATTTTTCACAAAGTGACATCATAAAAACTTTACTGACCAGAAAATATAAAAGACCTGAAAATATAAAAACATTTATCTATACAAGGTTTTTTCTGGTTGGGGTTTTTTATGGCCTGAGTTTGAAGGAATCTTAAAGATTATCTTGTTCCAATCCCCCCGCTGTGGGCAGCACCTACCACTAGATCAGGTTGCTTAGAGCCCCATCCAACCTGGCCTGGAACACTTCCAGGGCTGGAGCAGCCACAGCTTCTCTGGACAACCTCTGCCAGGGCCTCACCACCCTCACAATAAAGAATGTTTTCCTAGAATCTAATTTAAATCTATTCTCTGTCAGTTTGAATCTGTTCCCTCTTGTCCTGGCGCTCCAGGCCCTCCCCATTTTTCTTGCAGGCTGTCTTCAGGTACCTGGAGGCCACAATTAGATCACCCCAAAGCCTATGAAGTGTACTGTTCAAAATGAAAGATTTTGGGTTTGAAATTATTTCATGGTCAGAAATATACAAACTCCCCTTTATTAATACAAAACAAAACAAAACAAAACAACAAAAAACAACCAAACAAAAAAAAAATTCCCCAAAACACAAACAAAAAACCCACAAACCTAAAAGATGCTTAAAATTAGTATGTGGAAAAAAATATAAAAATTTCCAAAGACAGTTCACCATTATGTTGAAAAATCACATAGAGTTTTTCAGAGACTGAGAAGCATTGTCTTGAGTCTGCTATTCTTGCTGTAGACATAGCAAGAAGCATCATGAGGTAGCTGAGCCCCTGTGTGTCTCAGGGGAAAAAGTGTGTGTACAATTAACACAGTTACCTTCTCTGAAAGGTAAACCAAGGGTAGGAGTCAGGAAAACACAGCCTATAGCTGGATTGTGTAGACAGTCAACACTCTGTTGTGGTGCTTCAGGCAGCTAAAGAGTGGTGGAAGGAGTCAAGGTCCATCCCAGCAGACAGTGAGTGTGTCTGTGTGTCTGTCTGTGTGTGGTGTGTACAGGTTTGTGGGGCTCTGGAGTGGTTAATTACACAGGGACACACTTTCCCTCTGTCTCAGCAGTAGTCTGGGAGCATGGTTTGCAAAAGCATACTGGTCCTGAAATCATTTGTACTGTCCTACAAAAGCCCCTATCATACAAACTTTTCCCATGTGTATTTTAACAGCTGATATCTCACAAACACTGAGGTGAAAGGTTCATATTTTATGTTACATGGAAACTGAAATTCCAAGCTTACTTGTGGAATTAGAATGGACTTTTCTAGTTCTAACACTTCAGGAAATAGTGCATCTTTAGGCTGTGATGGTTTTCTAAGTACAGTTAGTTTCTACTGTTGCTTTTGAACTGCCTTATTCCCAAATCATGTCAGAAAAAGAAGAGAAGGGGTAACAAAACCAGAAAGCAATCATAATACAATTATCTTAAGGTCTGATCTCAAGCCTTTCTGACATAAAAATAAATGGTTAAAGCTAAAAATGTCATCCTCACTGGGTAGGAAAAAAAATTCCATTTATTGTAGTTTGCAGGATATTAGATCAGAACAAATAATAGCTTTTTTTGGTTTCTCAGTACTTTTTCTCATTATAAAAGCAATAAATACAGCATGAACTGGTCTTTTATACCCAAGAATTTTTCCCATTCCCACAATAATGAAATAGAAATGAAAGCACTTTCTCTTGAAAACAACCTCTGAGCCTCTGCCTGAAAAGCTGGGGGTCCCTTAGGCTGGCTGGCAGTGTCTGGGGCAGGCAGGCAGGGCTGCATCCCTCCAAGAGGGAACCAGAAACCTCTCAGCATTCCTCTCTCCCAGGCAGCTGGCACCAGGTGGGCCTGGTGCCTTGTTTGCTGGCAAGCAGTGAGATTCCATTCCTAGCTCAGCATAGAAGCTAATAAGGCAATTTATAGCTTGTCATTTTTCATTGCTTTTAGTAGTATCTTCCAAAAACAAAGTGGTGTTTCTTGTTTATCTCTGTGTTAGATAGGTAAATGCAGAAATATTGCTTTCTCCTGGCGTGGAGGGATGTGCTGCTTTATAAACAGTAATGGTACGACAAATGTCTCTACATGAGGACCGAAAAATGTTATCTAGACGTGGAATTCTTCTTTGTCTATTTTTTTTCCTCACCATCAAGGTAGCTTCAGAATGGCCCAAGCAATTTCCAAATTTTTGTCAAAGTCATTGAGTAATTTGCATGAATTACAGAATCATTGAGGTTGGAAAAGACCTCCAAATTCATCAAGTCCAACATTCTATCACCATTCTCAACTATACCATGGCAGTAAGTGCCACATCCAGCTGTTTCTTGAACACCTCCAAGGATGGAGACTCCACTGCCTCCCTGGGCAGTCTGTCCAAAGCTTAACAACATTTTCTGTGAAGAAATTCCTCCTGGTGTCCAACCTGAATCTCCCCTGGATATTCAGCTTGGGGTCATGTCCTCTTGTCCTGTCACTGGTTGCCTGGGAGAAGAGGCTGACCCCCACCCAGCTACAGCCCCGTTTCAGGGAGTAGAAAGGTGAGGAGAACATGAAAGCAAGTTTCAGAGCTTTCATGCTGAAATATTCCACTTCAAATTCCACTGATATCTGAAACAAAAGAAATCAAAGTAGCAAAAAAGGAAAGAGGATGAAACAGACCATCTTCTTTGACATTAAATATTTTTTGTGGGTTCTTAAATGATTGCACTGACAAATTAAAGAAATAATTTCATATTAATAACCAGATAATTTATTTAAGTTATTAATAACCAATTAATAATTAAAATATTCTGTTATGAATGTGAAAAGGAGCAGGATAGAGAGAGAGATTAATGTAAGTCAACCCTCACCCTGGTGCATCCCACCTCAGAAGGCTATGACAGATGCACATTTTGAGATGTGTAGGCACTTCAGGTTTTCTGTCTGCTGCTCCTACTCTGACACAGCTGTGAAATCTAATGGTGCAAGGGAATTTGCCAGCATGGCTTCCACAAATCACTGAATTTCACCTGTAAATGACTGCTTTCATAATACATATGATATCACATCACAGATGTGATATGATATCCATCACAGAAAGGGATATGCTTTGCAGAAACCAGCCCTCCCTAGGATCCCTGAGGGGAGATGGGCACCTCAAGCAGAATTTCACCATAGGAACAGGATTTTATATTCTCCCCAGAGGGTCCATTTATTTCTGCAAGCTATGAAAGAAAGCCAGGGTGGTTATTCAGTTTAAGCTGCAGATACCACTTAAAATTTCCCAAAGTTTTCTCATTTCCCTACTGAAAAGTATATTTATACACCATAAATATTTTTAAAATGTTCATATTTTTCAATTCAAGATTATTTTAAAAAAATTCTCAAATCTCAAGAAGCAAAAAATTGTGTCCACTTAGTATGGAGGCTTACCCTAAGTAAAGAGCAGAAGTGTCTTTTTCCAAGTACAATATATTCATGAGAATGGAGAGGCTGTCCCTTTGGAATAACACTATGAATAATTATTTTCTTTTCCTCCTAGCTGCCTAACCCTGTCCCCCTTTTTCATTATCAGTCCTGAGGGTTTTTCTGTCTGGAAGTGTGTCTGTGTGTCCATTCACTGCAAGTATGACTGGACTCCATCACAGCCCTTCATAACCTTGACAAGAAATGGGCACAGGAACACCCAATAAATCCCAAGGCAGAACTTTGCCCTTGGAAATCCAGGCATACAGTAAATTATATTATGAAGGTCAAACATCTCTTTAATTTGTTGTCCCACCAAAGTTTGTTTGAACCAGGATGGAGGAGTGGCACTGCAGGATTTCTTCCAAGTTCACACTCAGTCACCTGCACACTGCTGGCTCTGGCCTGAGCAATCCTCACATGGCAGAGGTGGAAGGAAACTTTGGAAGAAGTTTCCTCCCATTTGGCACAGGAGACCTGGTAGCAGCACTTGCTGATATCAGCTGCTGTCCTTTCAGAGCCAGGCAGATGGCATGTGGATCCCCCTAACTTCACTACTGGATCTGGTGAGAACTCGAAGCTCAAGAAAGGCTCTGTTGATCATTCTGCTGCATTTGCATAGGTTCTAAGACTCTCTCTTTCCCAGGGCAACAAAATTGGTAACAAAGATGCATTTGAGAAAGGCACAAGCAGGAGAGTGCCCTGGGTACATTAGCCCAAAGAGCTCTTGATTAATGTCAGAGTCTGACTTGGGTCTGTTCCAGCTCACATTAAGCAAGGTAGAATATTGTTCAATCCAAGGCTGAATTTGAATATACCTGTGCCTTCAGCAGTGATTATGGCTGATTTGTGTCTGTCACTTAATGCACAGGAATAATGAAGAATGGCACCTCTGTCTGTCTCTACATTAGATGATTTGCTAAGGTCAGGTTCTTTTCAGTGGTCATTACCTAATTTGAGACAAAAAGGACAAAGGTAGTGTGTGTCTTCAATCTGCAGTTTCTTATTCTTAACCTACTAGCTCAGTGAAGCTTTAATTAGAGACAAGGCTATGCAAATTTCTCATCCTTATTTTCTTGTGTGACCTACAGCTATGTTCTTGAAATGAATGTTTGTGTTGGATTCATTGTTGCAGCTCTCAGCACTTCTTACAGCTATGTCCTGGTGACAATGTAGCATTCAATCAGTTCTATGACCCTCTGCTGCTCTAATGACAGGCAGATGTCCCCTTGACGCTGTTAATTCCTTGGACCAGCTCCATTTGCCTCGCAAAGCAACCTAAAAATATCAAAACGAACCCCACAAGAGCTCCATGTTTTTCTATATCCCCAGACATCTTTCTCTTCCTGAAATTCATAGAAAAGGGCTGTCACAAAGCCATGAACACACTTGTATTTCTAAATTTGACAAGGCTTTATATATAGTGCCACAGATATTAAACAGAATTTTCCTGTTTTTCCTTTTAGCACATTTTAACAACACTAAACTTCATAAGGGACACTATATAGCAAAAATAAAAAGAATCATAAGATGTATTTTTTTCTAAGTTTTAAATTTTCAGCCTTCTGCAGTGACTAATCTCTTAGGGTGATGGGAAACACACTGTCACTGATGTGGTAGAGAGATCATTCTGTGACAATAAAATCATATATTGTAAACACTGAATCATAAAATATCCTGAGGTGGAAGTGACCCACCAGGATCATGAGTCCAACTCCTGGCCATGCACAGGACATCCCAACAATCCCACCATGTGGCTGAGAGCATTGTCCAAATGGTTTTTGAACTCTGTCAGGTTTGATGCTGTGACCACTTCCCTGTGAGCCTGTTCCAGTGCCCAGCCTCTCTCTGGTTGAAAAACCTTTTCCTGATATCCAACCTAAACCTCCCCTGACAGAGCTCCAGCCATTCCTTCAGGTCCTGTCACTGATTCCCAGAGAGAAGTGTCTGCACTACAGTGTCTGCACCCTCCTCTTCCCCTCATGGAGGGGATATGAAAATATTCTCCTGGGATGTATGAAACATCTGTATCTATATCTAATCAATATCTGTATCTATCTATCTATATCTATATCTATATCTATATCTATATCTATATCTATATCAATATCTATATCTATATCTATCTATATCATCTATATAATCTATATCTATATCTATATATTTATATATATCACCTTAATGACTGTATTTGGGAAGAGATAAGTGGAACAATTAAGAAAATAAGAATAAAAAGTAAGAAAAACATGACAACATATATTGCATGTATTGCATATATACAGTTATCTCTATGATAAATTGTCCAATTGTCTAAAGAATCAGAAATAGAGGCTCAGCTGAGGAAAATTAGTAGACCAAGATACATATCTCATCTGTTTCCTGTTAATGCAGGTTTGGATTTTTTTTTTTTTTTTTTTTTTATATTACCCCTCTGTATTTTTCTTTAGTATTGTCAACAGACAGACTAAAAAAAACACTAGAAAAAGATTGCTGCTTTGTTGTTTTACAACATCCTATGTAAATTGGATGTAAATGTAAATGTATGAAATGAATGTAAATGATATGTAAATGTCAAAGTAATTTTTTTATCCTTAAAAAGTTTTGCTGAACTCCAAAATGTAAACCTCTAAACTTTGCTATGTAACTAATAAAGTGATAGTGAACAGAATATCTTATATTCTTGTAACATATAAGATCTTTTCAATTTTATCTTATAAAGTGCTAGAAGAAAAAATACCTGGGTTTTCCTTCCTGGGTTTTTAATCTTTTATCATAATTAATTGCAAATGTATTAATTACCTTTTCTGGCCTGAGTTTTGTACAGTATTGTTATTGCTAGCTTTTTAGTTACAGTGCTGAGATTTCCATTTGTATTGAAGAGAAACTATCATGGGGTCTTACTTCAGCATCCTGTTTAGAAATTGCTTACTGAAAAAACAAAGATAAAATATACCTTTCTGCTTTCCCCATTACCTATCAAAATATGTTTTTTGCATAGTGACAAGTGCTTTTGGGTGAAAACATCACAGCACAAGTCAAAGGCTCATTTTTCTTCACTTGTTAATACTAGTTACATGATGATTTTATTACCTTTTTTATCTAGAAGAAGTGCCTAAAATTAAGTAGGCATTCAGTGATGGTGACAGTCATAAACCATAAAAAGCTCATCTTGTTCTTGACCTGCTTTATGTTCTGTGATCTGAACTCCTCCCCCTGTGGTTGCTCTGAACTTCACAAACACACAATTTCCTATGTCCTCCCACAGAGCTGTGGCTTCCTCTCTGAACTCTGCTATTGCTCTCTGTCAAGTACCTTGGCTCATTCTCCACACACCACCCCCATCTAATAACAATTCAACAGAAATAAATAACCCCTACTGCAGTACTAGTCACAAAAAACCTGTACATTCATGGCATAGGTTCAGGATCAGACCCTGATGATATCTTTGGGAAAAGTCTCTTTCAATTGTGATTCTATTTTCTCATTTTGATGAGTTTTTTTTTTGGTTTTTTTTTAGATTTCATAAAACATACATAGTGAGAAATTTTATTTTCTAGTTATAAAGCATTAAAACACATTAGATAGCAAAAACTGATATCAACAACAGCTGTTCAGCTTTTTGGTCATCTGCCATTAATCCTGATTCCTTCTGTCACATTCTGGCAGGTGAAATCACTGAGAGTTATGCTCAGACTGTGAAGATTGAGTATGCTAATGCACAGAGGAGAGAAAACATTCAGGAATATGTTCACCTTAGATGCTATTCCAGGCATGAAAATAAGGAAGACCTCACATTTTCCTGCAGAATTCATAGCAAAATTGCACTGCTGCACATAGCATAAGAAGATATATTCTCCACCAAACTAGTTAGAAAAAAATGAAGTGGAACTTCTATCAGAGTTGCTCAGGAAATGCTATTTGCATTTTAACATTAAAAATTCTGAAAAGTTTATTTATATTAATGAATTTAAAGGGTTGTTTACTTTTTTAAAAAAAACATTCAAGTCATTGACTATATTGATGATTTATTTTTTTTTTAATAATGAAAAACACTTCAAATACTAATTTGCACTTAGATTTAATTTAGATGTAAACAGTGGCTAGGAAAAACATGGAAAAACATTTCAGCAGGTGTATATAAAGGCTACGAGGTAGCTACCAAAAAAACCCCAGAAAAACCAAAAGGATGTAATACTCTTTTGCTCTTCATTGGTAATTTCTGCTTGTTAATACAAGAGGACAACTTTCTCCAGCTGCATGGAGGCAAGAGGGATAGAGCTGGTTATGTGCATGTTGCTGAAAGAGGGTTTTTGCTGACTACATTTTGACATGTCACTCTCCTTTGTTAGAGAAAGGGAAGACTTTAATCCCCACTAATCTCCTTCTTACATGTGAAATAGAGCCTTGCAAACATGAATATGAGTCAGGAGTGCCTGACAGCCTGGAGGTCCAGCCATGTCCTGGTGGGCATCAGGCACAGCACGGACCAGGGAGGGATTGTCCCACTCTGCTCTGCACTGGGGCAGCCTCAGCTCCAGTGCTGGGGGCAGCTTTGGGTGCCACAATATAGAAAAAGTATAAAGATATTAGAGAGCATTTGAAGGGGGGTCACAAGGATGGTGAAGGGTCTGGAGGGGGAGCTGTGTGAGGAATGGCTGAGGGCACTTTGTCTGCTCTGCCTGGAGGACACTGAGGGGAAATATCACAGATACAACTTCCTAGTGAGGGGCAGAGGAGGGGCAGGCACCGATCTCTTCATTCTCCTGGCCAGTGACAGAACCCAAGGGAATGATCTGAAGCTGAGCCAGTGGAGGTACAGGCTCCTAGATATCAGGGGAAGGATTTTCACCCAGAGGGTGATTGGGCCCTGAACAGACTCACAGGGCAGTGGCCACAGCAACAAGGGTGTCAGAGTTCAAGAAGAATTTGAACAATGATCTTGGGTACCCTGTGGGATTTTTTGTGTGTCCTGTGCAAAGCCAGGGATTTGGACTCTTTTATATCCCTTTATCTGTCAGTATCCATGCTCCGCCATTCCAGCATTCCAAATGTCCACTAAAAGAACAAACTTATGTGACTACACAGCTGCAGTCATGCTATAATGTCCTACTGGAACCCCTCCTTCCTTCTCCTCCCATTAGGTAGTACCTAAAAACTCAGAGTAGTTGTGAAGGTTTGAATCTGCTCTATGTGTCCTAGCTTGATACATGGCATGGGAAATCTGTAAGGCTTATCTAAAAAAGGGGTTGGAATGGCTCAGTACCTGATCCTCAAAGAATGTACAATTACTAAGCTGTAAAACCTGCTTTCACAGTAGTGCACTGAACACGATTTGCACTGACAAGTTAAATATGTTTTAGTCTATGTTGGGAAACTGAAAGCAGAATTCAAGAGTGGTTCTTGCTTCCTACACCAACAAACTCTAGTGGATGTGGTCAGTGAATCACACATTTGGTGACCAGTGATTCCGGGACGAATCACCACCCCGGGTTTTTTAAGTTGTGGTCCATCATTCTGGGGATTTGGTACTTTATTTTTAAAATATTTCTCTAAGACTAATCCTTGGTTTTGAAGACTTAATAATCATTTTATTATACAGTAGTAGAGTATTTAATAAAATTACAAAATAATTAGCTATGAAATTATTATGAAATAATTAGTTACTCAAATGGCAAATTTAAGATAATCATGTTGTAACTCATTAATAGTTTAAAGCAATGCAAGGTATCCATTTATTGCTAAGAAGGAACAAAAGAGATTTTCTGTTCTGAAAAGGACCTGCTTTGGTTTATTTTCTTGTTAAAGTCTTTGTGTTTATGTAATTTCAAAATACTTCATACCTTTGTAGTATATTTCATCACAAGTACTTTGTGAAAAAAACCCCAAATCCCCCAAACCCTCAAACCCTACAAACTCCTGAAAAGTGTGTATAATGTTAAGAAACATAAACAAGCAAACAAACAAAACCTCAAAAGAACCCCAAACCTCCTAGTTTTATATGTTTGAACTTGGGGTCAAAAATAGTGAACGGACTAGAAGGGAAACAGTGAAGGGCTTTTCAGCAGCTTTAACATACACCAGAAAGAACTGTTTATATAGTAAAAGGCCCAAAAAGAGACACATTTCTTCCATGCCATAAAGAAAATGTCATTAAAAGTTTGACAGAGAATTGGTCAGCTGCTAGCTAATATTGAATTCAAATAACTCTGATTTTCTTCAGCTTTCATTGTAGGTGGTTGGGAGCTCCTCATCATAATGGAAAGAAGTGACATAAAATAAGTATTTTTCTCAATTTAGGAAAAAGATGTCTATTCCAAAAATTGTATCATCCATACACACTCATTTTTCTCATGGTGTTTAATGTTGCTGGAAATCAGACATTAGACTATGTTGTCTGTTGCAGAATGACAATCACTCTGCATTTCCTTGGGAGAATAATTTGTGGAACTAGTTGTTTATCCTTTTCTATTGCTGCGTTATTGCCTGATGTCCATCTTCACTTTTTAATTTCCTTCTGTGACATAAGAGGACATGACACTTTCAACTTGATAAGATGTAATGAATGAATGGTCACAACCCAGAAGTATTTATAATGTTAGACTCTTATAAGGCCCTGGTAAAAGGTGTAGCACACGTGACAGCTGCTATCATATGCTGAAACAAAAAGCCTTTTGACTTCTTAAGTTGCTCTCTGTTTCTCCTCATTCTTCCCAGTCTAGTTGCAATGCTCTTGTAAAACTGTGCAGTGCACTGTTAAGAGTTTCACCAGAAAAAATGTTAAGTGTCTATTTGCCACTGCAACATCAACAGTCAGAAAGGATTGGTCCCAGCCTGTTCTGAAGGTCAACAAACAACTCAACCACCAAAATGGAGTGAACTTCTTCAGGAAGTATATTTCCATGAGGAAAAAGACAAAGCCACTTAAAGAGGAATCTACTTTCTGCACTCATGGCAAAGGCTCAGGTAGTGCTATGAAGTTAATTTTTCTTTTGGAAGTGCTGTGTGCAGGGTCAAGGAGAGACACTTTGGGATAACATTTGGTGCTGCATTTCCAGTCTGAGGGCAGCTATGTGCTCTATGGCTTTGGGCCAGTTGACATTGTCTGTGACTTCTCCAGCCTGCAGTGGAAAGTGGAGCCAAAGGCCAGGGTACTTTGTTAGCCTGGCAAGGGCAGCATTTGCTGATACTAAAGCACAGACACATATTCTAAGACCTGGTGGCCAAAAAAATCGTTGAGAGGCTTGGAGCAATTTTTTTTTTAGCATGGTGGAAAGGAGAGGTTTTACCATAGGAGAGAGTTTCTCCTATCTGCCAGGGAAAAATATATTTACTGCAAATTATAACAGGAGACATTGTAAATTACCAAAACTAGCAAAGAGCTCCCCACAAGAGTAGCAATTGCTACTCTTTGTAGAACAAAGGCAGATGCTATTTGTGAAAACAGATGCCAACCAAAAAGTCATTAATAAGAAGCAGTTTTTCTTCTCTAACTTGCCCTCAGCTTGAGCAATATCTAAGATTGTTATTGTTTTCAGCTAGATCACTTGAGAAATAAAGAGAAATTTATGTAATTTATTCTTTATTGACAGAGATTGTGTAATCAGCAAATCTATATGAAGAAATCGTTTTCAACATTGCATTTATACACAAATTAAATTGGACCAAATAAAACAAAGATAAGCAAATAAAAACTAATTAATTCTGTCACAGAAATGACAAAATAGACAACCTTCTTGGTAAAATTGCAGCCATAGGTGATGTTTTAATAGAAATAAAGGATAATTTGACAAAATTATTTTTCTTTGTCTCAAGGAAAATGAACAGCTAACATATTCTCACTTCCATTTTCCACTGAATATCTAGAGGCTGTCTTAAAAAAGAGAGAGAAAAAAATTAACACTTTTAATTGTTTTTTTGTTGTAGAGTTGGAAAGGGAGGTTTTTTCCAAATTAAAGAGATATATATTATTGTGGCATTTATGTCTAGAGTGAAAACCTTTTTTTTTCTTCATCAAAATAAAATGACATTTGATGCAATGAAAGTTATGTTTATTAGATATAATATCAGAGCATTAAAAAATGCAGAGCAGCTTTTTTCTTACAGATTGAAAAATAAGCTTTGCACAAATGTGACTTCTGTCTCTGAAATATAAGTATGCAAAAATAAGGAAAAGTACTGAAGAAGAAAAAGCACTCTCTGAGCAACTATTATCTGCAAGTATAAAAATAAGAAGTGTTTTATAATGTGTTTGATTGTTTGGGAAACATTTTATCGTGATTAAATTTAATCTAAGCAAAAAGAAAACATTAAAAAGTCTGCAGGCTTTTTTATCTCTTTAAATCTTCTTTTCATACTAACAGGAACACAACTATACCATTTCCTAATGTGCATTCTGGTTTTGGATACACTTATTTGTTCAATATAGCTAAGCATCACTTCATATTAGTTTAAATTTCTGAATGCAAATATTATGGCTGAATGTCTGTGCTTCTAGAAACAGGGCAGTGAGACCAATCATTGCAGTTCCTGTTTCTGGCATATTTCAACTCTCATATGTCAACTCTGTAAATCTTAGAACAGTTTCTTTTCTCTTCTTTTTCCTCTATAAAGTAAGAATATAATTGCCATTTTTATTCTCTGCTCCATAATAACTGTCATTGGATAATGGAAGAATCAATCAAATATCTTTTTTTCATGTCCCTGCAGCAACAGAACTTTATTATTTTTTACTTCACTGACACTGAGAAGCCTGAATCAATATTGACAAAACATCAAATCATTTTGAAAAGTTTAGCTATGATGTTTCGCTCAACATTCCACATCTGCCACTAACGTGAAGAGTGAAGTCCCAAACTTGCTTTCAGAAATGAGAGTTCTTAATGCAAGGAATTGTAGGAATTGAAGTCTCCTTGAATGACTCCTGGAATGATGCCTCTTTTGATAATTTCTTTATCTAGGACTGGTGCAAAATTGTCAAAACTCCCAGGCAGGTCTGGTTTGTATGAAGGAAGTGACAAAGCTAGAAGAGCATTACACATTCAGCAGCCCTGAAAAGTGCAATTCCTTAGTTTATGTGTGCATTTGCAGGGGTACCCAATATTTTTTCAGAATATTTTGTGAAAGACTCCAGATATTTCTTAAATCACTGATGATCCACAGTAGTACACGTATTTTGGAAGTGTGTAACATTTTGATATCTACTAGCATGTCCTTAATTATTTTCCAGGCTCACAAAGTTGACAACATCAGCCAAAAAAAGGTAGTCCTTCCCTTATTTAGGACTATCTAAACAACAGATGTCCTCCAAGCAGCATGGCTTATTGTTTTAGGTATGTGAAAATGTATTCATTGTAAATTAGCATTTAAGGGAAAACACAAATATTTCCCTACAAAAAGATCCTCTCTCCTTTTCCCAGGCAGAGAGGTGTTCCTTTTAATTGCAATACAGATGAAGAGCTGGTCTCATATCACGGATACCAACCAAGTTTCAGGTAGCATTCAGTTCTCTAGAACAACTCCCAAGGGTTTTGAAGGACTATTTCCAAACCTGTCAAACCCTTGCATTTCTGGCACAGAATCTGTGGTTCTGAATGGTTCTGAATCCACCCTGCTTCAGTCTCAAAGGCTAAATAAAGTACTTTCTATGAAGCCAGAATTCACTTATTAAAATTAATGCTACAAAGACATCTTTGTAACCTGTGTTTTATGTTTTAGATTGGGCAGCACAAGAATTTGCTTTTAAGCACTCTTTAAATTGCTCACTCGGGTTATTTTGATTGCTGTGCAGGATGCTTGTTCTTGGTTGAGGTGATTTCATCCACTGCTGCTCAATTTTCTCTGCTGTTTGTTATCAAACTTATATTTACTGTGTTAACATAAAGGTGCATAATTCCACTTGCTTAAAATACAGTATCATATACTATGAGTTACTTTCCCCCTTACCTTGCATGTCCTAAACCAGTAGGAAAATAAAAAACATCGTGACTAAAATTGTAATGATATTTGTCATACTTTTAAAAACACATGAAAGACTACTGAAAAACAAGACATTATTCAGAAGTAGCAAATTTTACTCTGTAAGCCACAACAGCATCTATGTCACTCCTTTACTGCATTATGATTAGAGTATTTAAACATTACAAAATAATATTTTTAAGCCCTAGGATCATTTCATACAGATGCCTCACAGGGAGCATTTTGCTTCTTCCTTACCACTGAGATAATGGAGCTCATGCAGTGCTGTCTACATATATATAGTTTAGTAAGTTTAAGAAATCTTATCAGCCAATGTGTTTCTAAACATTGTTCAGTATATGACATAGATAAAGACTGATAGATAAATATATAAAGACTGACTAAAACATTTGATTTGATTTTATTTCCATCCTTGTCTGTATTCTGAGGTAGAGAATGAATTTGATTAATATTTGCAGAAAAAAACCTACCAGATTTTGTTTTTGGCTGTATCCCACCAAGGCTACAATCTTTTAACTACTACTGAAGGAAAAAAAAAGTATAAAGGCACTCATTTTTCAAAATAACAAGTTAAAACTGCTGTTGCAAACACGAGTTAAAAATATGCTACAATTTGCACTAATGTTTCTGTCTGAAAGGTCAGTCATTAGAAAGGTAACTCCTGAAAGGCATAGCAAACCATACAATTCACAAGTAATTAACAGTAACAGTGATGTAGATCAGACTCCCTAGAATAAATACAGCTATAATGTGAAAAAGAGTTTTGAAGGACAATAAAAAAGATTAAACCAAACAGGGATATAAATAAAGAGCATGTAAAAAGAGATACTGCAATTAACAGATTTTGATGTTTGTGTGTCTGAAAACATAAATTGTTTCATAAATGGAGGAAGTAGCATGATTTAAGCACTTCTGAAGCAGAAAACTCATTTAGCTATTTTATGAGGTAAAGACACTTACTGTAAATCATTTCCACACTTGTAGGAGGGCAATATAAATTGCCTTGATAAGATACGACTGATTTAAAATACACTTCTTGAATAGCACTGGCTGAATATAAAGCACCTTATAACTGGATGTGCTCTGAATTCTGAGGCTGGGAGTTCATCAACATGTACAAGTGCTTGAAAACTTTTTATTGGTGAGACTAAGAGAGAGAAAAAGTGAAACATGCTTCTAGAACCTCTTTAGCATTACTGTAATCATTGGACAAAGTTGCAGAAAGTAATTTCAAATAAATCTAAACCCATTAAAAAAATTCTTCATTATAGTGTCTTAATGTATTGTACCTTTTCCCAGCATATATGTATCTAAAACAAACAGCAGTAAATGATAAATATGCTCATCAGGACAGCTTGTTTTGCACCTGAATGTAAAAGTACCGTGGAAATGGAACAAACCACATTGTGTATTTTGCACCACTGCCATGGCAACATCATTCATAAATGTGTCAGATAAGCACGTGAGCAATGTGACCTCCAAAGGAGCAAACAGGGATGGGTGTTGTGGCACATATGAGGTGTCCAAGGAACCAAAAGCTGCAAGATAGAGAAGAAGATAAGCACGAAGGGAAAATGGGCAGGAAATGCTGCTGAAAGCAGAGGATAACTGGCATCAAAAAAGAATAAAAGATACAGGGAGCAGATGGCATTTCTTATGACAGTATGAAACTCTAGATATCAGCAAGGAAACTCAGGGAAGACAATCCCACCCAAGTTTCAACTTCTCCCACCAAGGACCTCTCGAGCAAGAAAAATGTTCATGAAAAATTAATTTAATAACATTTTACACGTTAAAATACACTTTTGCTAGTCTTCAAAACATTTCCATGACAGAAATTTCTAATTCTCAGGTATATATGTGTATATAGGTATACAAAGATAAAACATATGAAATGTCTCCTGTCTAGGAACAATTACATTTTTGACTGTTTTTAGGTTTTTGATTTTGCTTTTGTGGGTTTGTTGCTTGTTTTTTTTTCTCTTCCATGAGATCCATATCTCTGACAAAATCTGTCAGAGTTAAATATTTGTTGCTCTTTTCAGATGATGTATAGCAATCTGAAGGGTGAGATCTGATACAAAAATAAAGATTGTTTATACCTCAAAGAAGAATTATCTTTCAGCCACTCTCTTGATTGACATCTGTGTTTGGTTTTGTACTCTGATGCTTGCTCAGTCATAGCTACAAAATGTAACTGGCTTTGGTAGAGAAACATTAATTTAGATCATCTAAAATACTGGCTTAGTTTTACTGATAAGAACAGTAGGCTATTCCATTAGAGTTCTAAACACTCCTTATCAGTATAGAAATAGTTTCAGATTTGGACCCTTAAGCAGTAGTAAAATACTGAAGCTTCAACAAGCCTCAAAAAAACAGGTTTATTAGCTAAAATGTCATATAAATATAGAAATGACATTCCAGTTCATTGCAGAGTAATGAAGGTAATAGAATAAACTAAAGAAGAAAACAATAAGACTAGATTTAATGAAATGTCTATCAGCAGAAAGAGAGGGAATAGATCATAGAGACTTTTTAAAACAAACAAACAAATAAATATTATGTAAAAGATTTTTGCAATACTTTTGTACGGACTTTGCATGCTGAAAGGACACTGGCCTTATTAAACAGTTATTATTTATAGTATGCCTGCCCACAAATAAACATGTAAGACTGTTCTCATTTTACAGATTGGAAGGTATTTAAAGGGATATTTAATGAGAAATTTGATGTGCCCTTAAGCGATAAAAACAGAAGAGGCCAATAGTTAAGAGCTCTGAGCAGATTTTCTCCCCCTTTCCAAGCTATTTAAGTACCTGTCCATCCCTAACTACCCTCTTCACAGAGCAATGGCTCTTTGAGATTTTTCAGACCTGCTTCCATCTGTTTCTGCAAGTTTCACAAGAGGCCTGAGTGTGCCAAACACAAAATCAGCAGCTATTTCTCCATTTCAAGATTTACAGAGAATGAGAACATACTACATGTGCCATATCCTCCTCCTGATCAAATATGGTGTGACACTACAAAGCTTTACCTGTATTCTCTTGTCATTTCTGGTTTGGGATACTGCTGGAAATGAGAAAGTACAGACCTGGATAAAAATGAGGTGATAGCCAAGAATATTCAAATAACTTGTTCAAAAAGTGTGGTTTGAATTAGGTTTGAATTTCTGGAATGAGAAACTGACTTGTATTCTGTTGTATGTGTAATTGGTGATGAACCCTGAGAAGCAAAGTGATGAGAGCACTACAAATACCACAAAACAGTCCTATTACTACTATACTTAAATGAAAAAAAGGATGGGATGGATCTAGGTTTTGTTTTGGTGTAAACTCACTGTGAAATATTGCTTGTATTTGATACTTGTGTAAGATGATTAATGCATTCCAGATAGCCATTTTATAGAAAAAAATGTATTATTGAAAACATGGGATGTTCCTCCTACCTAGTAAATAAAAAATTACAGCATTTATATGGGGAAAAATTACAAAAAATAATTAAAAAAATTAATAGGTAAGTATTTTTGTCAAGGACCAGCAATGAAAAAAGAGACAAACACCTATTATCAATGGAGTTCTGAACCACTTTGCTTTTGTTATAGAATAGATAGTCCCTGAATTTTGGGACATTTTATTTACTGCAATAGAAAACCTCAAACTTTAAAGAAGCATTTACTAGCTTTAGAAAAGTAACATTCATATGTACAAACCACATACAAAACCTCTCCCATTATGTCTTTTATGTTCAGAATTTCATTTAATATTGTTTTTCAAAATCCTCCCTGGACCATCTGGTTTTGATCGTTTTGCATGATGTTCCATGAGAAAGTAAACTTACACAAAGCTCCCCTTCCTGAATCCCCTTCTTTCTGCCATACTGGCTTACTTTGAACTGTGAAACACCAATTGTGTTTGATGCCCTATGCAAAATAAATTGATCTGCTCAGCTGAACTTCTCACAAAAATCTCCTGGAAACCTTATTGAAAATAGAGTCATTCATTAAGTTAAAACAAGAGAGAATAACTGGATATATCTGTTTATAGAAGTCTGCAGGCCATCTGGGTCAGCTTATATCTGATTTGTACTATTTGTTTTGACTGCTTATTACAGGAACACATTTTTCTGTTGGTATAGGACCAAACACTTGACAAAAACAAACTCAAAGATTGCTTTGAAGTCCATGCTTTGGAAGAAGCAGGAGAATCTCACCAATCAATATACAACCAATCACTGGATTATATTCAGATTATTGATAATGGTTGAGATAGATGATAAAACAGTAAAATAATTTGAATAGCATTCTTTTCATGGTTTGCCGAAATTATTTTTTTCTTGTAACTTAAATGATCCTTGCACTTCTGGATGTGATAACAAGGAATTAGAATCTCTTCCAATTTCTTCAGAGGCATGAATTTGAAATCATCCTACGAAGAAATAACTTTACTAGGCTTGTTTGATTTTGTTATGGTCTGTTGGTTTGTTGGGGCTTTTTTTCCAAATTGATGAAATTTTATCATCTCCAAGATTATCTTAAGCTTTTATAAAAGAAATTAACTTTAAGATGTATTGAAAAATCTATGTAACAATAATTTCAGGATGTTTTCCTTAAAAATTGATTTTTTAATATGTGCTAAAATTGCACATCAAAATACCAGCAATAGATTGATTAATGTGAATATATATATTTTACAGCATGTCATATCTGAAATCTAAAATTACCCATCTAGAAATCAAATGGAGGATTAAATTAAACTAACAATTTGTCTTCACTCAGTTCCTGCATGAAACTGGCAGAATAAATCAATCAGCATAACTGAACGTTTTTTTGTGTAACCCGGGTTTAAGAATTATTCTATTAGGTCTATTAAAAAAAAAAACAAAAACAAAAAGAGAGTGAGATTATGAAATTAGGTGAAAGTAAGAAAAACAAATCCTTTCTCAGTGGTCTTGAAAACCAGAAGACAGGGTACAGGCAGCTAATACAAAAGTTTTTCAAATTACTGAATCATACATATACATTCATCAGCATAAAAGACTCAAAGATAAACGTTTTCCTATTTATTTGATGGCAGATAAGGTAATTGTATCTGTATAATCTAACTATCTACTCTTTAAAATTATTATTTAAAGACTTTGAAACACGTATTTTCATAACATTTTCTCTAGTCTATAGCATGTCTTATTTTAGCTCACCATTTTGATTGTATTTTTGATCATGCTATGTGTACTGAGTGGAATTTCAATGAATCCTCTTTATCTGAGCCACTTCTATTTCAATTACCATTTTTCAATACCTGCTGCCTAGTTATGAATCTTGATTGATTCAATAAATTCTCAAAGACTTTATAAACAGAAATTCAATGTGACAGCTGATTTTTTTTCTTTAGGATCTATGTTTAATGATTTTTTAGTTGAACTATCTTTAAGTCTTTTTAGTATATGATAAGAAGTAAATCTCCACTGGTGCAAAGTATCTCTCCCATATTAAAATAAAGCAAGTGAGAAGATAAAACTTGCCTGGTTGTTTTCTAATCACATATTTTACAATGTGCTGAGGGCAGTGCATGCTGGGGCACCTCTCAACTGGACAAGTGGCAGAAAGGGGAAGCACTTACAGAACAGCCTGCAAGAGACATTGCTGAAACATCACAGGTGAGGAAAGGCCACTGAGAATGGGGAAGAACAGATCCTGTTTCATGGAGCAAAAGAGCAACACAAAATAAAAGCTGCAGAACCTGGTGAGAGCAAAAATGGAGACGACAGCAGATCACAAACTTCTTGGATTACAACCTTAACTTTCACATCTCTGACAGAATCTAATATTTTAATACCTGTCTTGATGCAAACTTTGATGCTTCATATTTTATTGATGCTTTTTTCTGTTTTCTGCTTTCACGTGAGAAAATACTGAAGGACCCTTTAAGATATGTTATAAAGAGAGCCTCACACTGTATTTGTCACCATTTGAGAAGAAAAGAATGAAAGGCCAGAAGAAGATACAAAAGTTCTGACTTTTATTATCTAATGTGTGATGTTTTAATTTAATTCAGTTTTAGTTTTCTATTCTTTTAATGTTTTATGTATATCCCAAAGGGCAATATGTGTGCCTCTATTTTGTTTTTTAGGAAACTTCCTTGAGGGAGGCTTCAATATTTTCTCATTCACAGGAAAATTGCTAAACACAGTATAAAACCCAGTTGGATGTTTAAGAAAAGAAGCACAAAATGATATTGAGAATTGAGTACTGAGAAATCAAAAGAGGAAAATTTAGAGCAATACTTCTGTTTGTTTTGCAAATAAATGACTACATTTTACTCATTGAAAACACCTATTAGAATCATTGAATCTGTAAGGCTGGAAAACACCTCTTAAGCCATTGAGTTCAGCTGCTAAAATAGCAACTTCCATGTCCACCAATAAACCATGTCCCAAGACATATGTCTGTGCCAGTGGCAGCAGAATTTGTCTTCTTTTCCCACAAAGATCACCTGAGCTGTTATGTCTGTCTGTAAACTACCCTGGGGTCAACAAGAGATGTCATAGACAAGCACTTTTCAATACTCAGGTTGGCCACAAGTAATGTGTCTTCTCCTCAGTAAAGAATCTTTATCTGTTTCAAACTAGAATTTTCTAGACAGAAACTTCTTTAAGCTGTATTTCTAACTGAAGTGTCTATCAGCTTGATTCTGCTTTCAGAGTTCTCCTGACAAGTCCTCCCTCTGACAACATCTCAGTTCCACCAGGAGGAGGGACCTATGGAAGGGAGGGACATATTCTGGTAAATGGAATGGCATGGAAAGCTCTATTCTGGAGCTTTCTTTCCCCAGAACATGTTGTGTGGGTTTTCCTTTGAAGAAGTCTGATCCTATAGTAAATTTTTTTTATGTTAATTCTACAACACTGTTGTCACTGAAGGACACGATGTATTGAGGGTTCCTCAGATGAAATTGGACACACACAGCTGCTTCATGAGGCCAAAGCCTTTATTGCGGGGTTTTGTCAACCCTTTTTATAAGGTGTTTCAATCCAGGTTACATGACTGGACAATAAACCAACATCCCCTTTGGTCCCATTGGTGGGACCAGAGAAAACACAACAAGAACATCTGTTCAGTATTGTTTTGAGAAATATTACCTATTTACAATAAAGCAATCCTTGAGAGAAAACTGTTCCCAGGAACTTTTCTTCTGGGAAAGAGATGAGCCCCTGACAGGCTCAAACTCTCTCAGGCTCAGAAAATCATGTCCACACTGTCCCTTTGGTGGGCTTCAGCATGAATATTTTAAAATAATATTGTTCTGAGGTAATATTTTTATTGCTAGCAGAAGTACAGAACTCACCAAGGTACAGAACCAAGGCCAGGTTAGATGGCTGCTCTGAGGAACCTCAGGTCTAGCAGAAAGTATCCCTGCCCATGGCAAGGAGCTTGGAACTGGATGTTCTTTTAGGTCCATTTTAACCCAAAACATCCTATGATTCTATAAATGTAATAATTCTTAAGGTTTAGTGGGGCAAGATGCAAACTCTTCAGCCTCTCAAAGAATCCCTCTCACTGTAATTTATGGAAAGGATATAAATTGAGACTGAGTGTTCGTAACCCCTACTAAGTGTTAACATTTTTGGACCACCCCTTTCTCCCTCTTCTTAAACAAAATGTTGTAGTCTGTAATTAAGAATATTCTCAGCTAGGCTAATTTTAGATAGGATGGAGTTAATTTGCTTCATGATAGCTAACTACCACTTAAGACAGAATATCTCTTTCAGGAACAGCAGAGCTCCATGTTTTTGTCAGGTCTGGAGAGGTTCTCATGCCAGTAAGGCTGAAAAACAGGCAGGTTTGGAGATCAGGTTTGCATTTTATGGTATACATCAGTTTGAAGCCTGCACTCCTCCTGCACAAATAGAAAATATCCCTTGAGCATCTGCTGCTTTTTTTACCATCCATTATTAATACAAAGCAGAATATCCTAATGGCTACAGAGGGAAGCAGGAAAGAAGGACCTTGGAGAACAGCCAGAACTGTTCTGTCAATGTAGGCCAGACACTAATTCAAAATCACTTGTAGAAATCCAAAGCCCCGTGGGCAGCAGGGCAGGGAGGGGATTCTGCCCCTCTGCCCCTCTCTGCTCAGACCCCACCTGCAGGGCTGCATCCAGCCCTGGGCTCCCAGCACAGCAAGGACAGGGAGCTGCTGGAGCCGGGCCAGAGGAGACACCAAGGTGATCAGAGGGGTCGAACAGCTCTGCTGTGAGGAAAGACTGAGAGAATTGGGATGATTCAGGATGGAAAAGAGAAGGCTTTGGGGTGACTTAATTGTGTCCTTGCAGTGCCCAAAGGGAGCCCACAGGAAAGATGGAGAGAAACTATTACAAGGCCCTGGAGTGACAGGACAAGGGGAAATGGCTTCAAACTGACAGAGAGTAGGTTTAAGTTACATACCAGGAAAAAATTCTTGACTGTGGGTAAATACCCACTTTTATCTTCTTAACCTTGACTAGCTTCTGCTCTAGGTAGCCACTCCAAGGCATCAGTTTGGCACTGGAACAGGTTGCCCAGATCTGAGAAACAGATCGGGTTCATAATCCTGAACTGGGAGCAATTAAAGATTCTGGAAGCCAGGCTGAATGAATCCTTCATCGCAGTTCTTTAAAGCAGATCTTTCTTATGATGTATCTAAGCAAGTTAATCCAACAAAATAATGAGGAACATAAAAAGTAGAGTGAGAAAAGAGAAAATGTGTGAAAGGTTCAAAGTGAAGATGCATTCAAGGAAATTGCAAACATATTTCTAATCATCTATTTACTGCTACATTTTTTTTATATTTTTTTTTTTTGCCAAGAACAAAACTTCTTTCTACCTCTAATTTGCAATCTCTATGATGATGTACACTGTTGTCAGGTGAATCAAAAGTTTAATTCTGCACTTCTTACTCTTTCAGGGATAGAAAAATAACTTTGCAAGGAACAGTAGATGCTGACTTTTTAAAATAATCTAAGCTATCATATTTAAAAATATTCAACAGTTGGTTTGTGAGATATATTATTTGAAAATGAGTCCTGAAAACTTTTAATATAAAATTTGATGGTACTCCAACAAGGATAAACTTCTTTGAAATACACCTTTTAGTATCAATGAGCTAGACTGTAACATATTGATTATATGTGGTGTATATTAATACAACATAAAGCTGTTACAATTGAGTGATGCAGTGCCGGAGGCAATTTGCCAGCTAGCCCTCTCTTGGACTGTGCTGAGAGTGGCCACCCTTGGACTATTAATAGTTCAAGTGGTGGTAGAGCAGGGCTGCTCAGCTCAGAAGCTGCAAGGATGCTCTCTATGGCACGCAATGGTCAGTGTCTAGGGTCAGGGTACGGACCAGGGAAGGGTCTTTTTATGGTTTCCAGGGAGATTTACTCCACTGAAGTGTCCAGGGACAAAAGGCACAGACACAAGGGTGCAGCAACTTATATACAGGGGAGGATCAAGGGGAGGGTACAAATCATGAAGCAGTAGGGAAGACTTAGGGGAGGAGTACAAGGCAGGGTTCCATGACGCATGAACTAATGGAGAAGGGAGGAGAATGGATCACATGGGCCAATGGGATATCGAGGTTTGGGGGAATTCCAAAGGGGGCGGGCCAGGCAGGGGGTTGGCTGCAGGGAGGATTGGCAACTTAATGTCAGGGGGAACAGGGAACATTGGGGAACAAGGGGCAGGGTGTACAATGATTGATGAGGAAGGTGCTGGAACACTGGGTTGGGTTACAGTGATGGGCAGTATAGGGGAGGAGATAACTTGGGTCAAACCAACAAGGCAAGGGGGGGAAACAGAACAAACCACTGTAAAAGGGACTTTACAACATAATATAATACAACAATTGAAGTATTAAGACCAGGTAAAACCTCCAGAGAAGAAATAGGAAAAAGACATTAAGTTATCATTAATTGCTAATGTAACGCTCTGGGAAAAAAGAAACATTATTTATAAGGGTAAAAAAAGAAAAAATATATTCTTTGAATACTTGAATGTACTAGATCAGATAAGCATTATTAGAATTATTTGTTCTCTAGTTTTTCAGTTCCTTCATCTTTCCTAATGAAGACAAGAGTGTGTGGAAAGTAAAAGGCAAGAGTGACAGGGTGAGCTCTAGGGATTGAATTGAGCTGAATTGGCAAAGCTAATCAGATTTGAAAGAGAAATGAAAAACTTTAATGGTTTCTTTCCAGCAGATCTCCACATGCTGGATTGTGCCTACAGGTAGAAGATGAGGGCAGGAAGAAAGAAACATTGTTCTTACTGACCTTGTTCAGAAATTGAGAAACAGGATGATGAGCCAAGGAAGGCGGTTTTATCAAGTATAGAAATTAATTGCCACAGAATTGGCAATTCAGTAGTATTTATATCATATCTAAGTGCTGTCTGTCTGAGGATCACCACAGCTATTTTTCATCTTGGCCCAGCCTCCTCAAGCACCCATCTGTAGTACTGAACTTTTTTTCTGGGGTCCACCTGTTCCTTCTGGCTCATCCTTTTCAGACAGGGCTGACTCCAGAAATGGATGCTCACTTAGCTCAGAAATTAGCAAGATCCCTGTAGGCAAACATCAAAGATTCATCCATCTAGTCAGTTTTCAAAGGCTCATTTCATCCCTTTAAAGCTCCCTCCAGGAAAGTCTTTACAATCAGAATGGGTTTCACATTTTTTGCAGTCACCAATTATCAAACACAGGCTATTTTTTTTTTGCTAAGAAAAGTAGTACTAAAACCCCATCAATCACCATATCTGGCCAGTATTTTGATATATAAATAAGGGTTTCGTTTGGGATGGTACCTTAGTGTTCCTAAAAAATCTCAGAAGAAAACAGCTTTAAAAATGAGAAAGAAGTTATTGCAAAGAATTGTCATTCAATTAGTATATATAATAGTAATTACTGAGATTCATCCAGAGAGCAATAGTTCCTATTTTTGTAGGAAAATGGTTAAAAATTGAAGTATAAATTTGAATAATACTATTGGCACAGACACTATGGATGAAACCAAAACAAAAAAAGATTAATGAATGACTTTTTTAATTAAGTGGAAGGTGATTTTTTTATGGAGGTTGTTGGCTCCTGCAATTTCTAATCATTAGAGTTATGGAGAAAAATCCTTACTTTATTTTATATTGTAATTTCCAACATGATCTTTCATTTCCTGTAGCTTGGAAAACATGCTTTTTTTCCTTTTATATTCATTCCTGTGAATGAAGAACATCTTTTTTTTTCTGCTTCTGAATTTTACAAAGAGAAGAACTTGAGGAATTTTATTCTTTCCTTCTGTTTTCATTATAATTCAATTAAAAAACTTCCTATGCTTTTCTGTTAGCCTCTTATACAAAGTTAATTCACATTACCCACTGCTTTTACCATTTTATTTAAATTTATTTTATAAAGCAGACTTCTTTTTCTTTATAAACTAAGACATGCAGTAGATGCACTGGAACTCTTCCTGTTAATATCATTCGGTTTGGGTTTTTTTGTTTTGGTGGCTATCAGATTTTAAAATTGTTCCTGAAGAGCAAATGAACAATGTCTCCTGTTATGTTATTTTCCATATTTCTATGATATTTTTTAGCTTACATCTCACTTAGCTCCAAATAACCGGCAATATGGAGTGGACACTTCTGAAAAAATAAAAAATTCAATTTTTTGTGCCCTTGGCATCATAGTGCATCATTCAGAAACTGAAAATATATACTTAAACATGGTGAGCACAACAGGACATTTAAGATCATCACAGAAAAATCTCACCATTTAAAATGCTAGCAGCTAACTGGAATTAATTTCAGACATTGATTATATTCTAATAAATAATTTAAAAAATCTTTAGTCAATTTCTTTGCATGACAAAAATGAATAAATAAAAATAAATTACTTCACTGAGCTGAAAGTGCAACCTTTTTAAGGGAGCATATTTACTATCTGCTAAAATGGAGAGCTATGTGTTTCTCAAATCAGCTGGAACAGCTTTGCTATATTTCTTAAGGCTGCTGTAGATTTTGTGCTGGAAACCTTATATCTTGATAAATGGTTTGTTTATCTACTTGCATATTTGGCATCATACACAGTCATTGCCTAAATAGATGGTGATACTAAATCCTCTCTCCTGACTTCAATCAAACATTGCACTTCACCATAAGAAACTGAATAATCATTAGCTACCTTGCCATAATAAATACAGGAAAGCTGATGAAATTTGATTGACAAAAAAACCCTAAAAAAACCAAAAAACAAAACCACACCCTTTTTCAGCATCACAGTAGTTTTGCTCCAACAGTTACAGAGCTTGGAAACACATACTCTCTGTGGTGAAACCACTTGTGCAGATACTAAGAGCAAATATATGCCTGATGGTGACCAATTTCAATTTCTTACAAAGAGAAATCCACCCAATGAAAACATTTCAGGAGAAATTGGGTGTTGTCAAGCTGTAATGAGTTCCCTGATATTTGAGGAGTATACCATGATACAGGTGATCTTTTTATAGATCCTCCATTGGTGGCAATAGAGCAATTAGATAATAAGAAAACCCACATATTGTGCAATTCCGATTTGAAAACCCTAATCTTGACTGCACCAGATGCCAAAACTGCTTAGCTACTGCATTGAGGGTTAACTTAGATTTCCCATAAAATTAGTTTCTGAAATAATAAAACTTCTTATTTGTCTCTTACTGCAAGTGTTTAAACACTGTCAAGGTCTGTTGTCATAGTATTCACGAGTGATACATTTTATAAGTCAGCCAAGAGAAAAGTTTTATGTTCAAACTGAATAAAGAAAACCCCACAATAATCTTCTGTTTTTCCACTCCACTCCCCAAGAATACATTTGAAGAACATAAGTGAAAAGATGGAAGGAAAAACAATAAGAAAGAAGGGTGAACAATGTACGAAAGTCTTGGGGTTACATTTATAGACCGTGAACCCTTGGTACAGGAAATATTATTTGCTCTGGGTTTATTTACACCTAATACAATAGTTCATGGTTAGAGCACCAAAACACTACTATTGCTAGTACAAAGTAGAAACCAATATATTTTCAAGTGTTCACGAAGAGAAACAGATAGGAATGAATGTTGGAAGAGACCACTAACTCAAATAGTAAATTCCTTCAGGTCACCAGGCATTGATATGAAATCCTATACAAATACTAGGAGTATACTCAGTATAAAGTAATTTTTCATAATTTACTAGAGAAAGATAAACAAAAGGCATGTGGATGTAAACAAGAATTTATTTTGTTTAGTGGCAAAACGTAAAACCAAAAATCGCTGTCCTAACTGTTGCTCAAGTACATTCAGAAGTATCAAATGTAACCTTATGTGATTGGAACATATATTTTAAGTGGTATTTAACATAAATTTCTTCTGATATAGTACAATAGAGATTTTTTTTCATCCTATAAAAGATAATTTTTTTTCTAGACTTAATTTTTATTTTTACTCTAGAGATTTTTGTATCTATTGCCTCATGAAACTCTTACATTACTATTAATAATCTCTAAATCATGTATTTAGAATAAATTGCATAATTTTTTGAAAAGCTGATTCTATGCATCTCTTTGGACAATTAAGATTGCTAAAAGATAGGGACTTGGGATTTCATTGTTTGTTGTGGGCTTTTTGGTGGTTTTGTTTTTTTCATTTTTCCTGTAGGACAAATTTATGTGTTCCAGCAGGAACTTGGCCCATTTGGAAGAGTTTGTAATAACTTATGTGTGTTCATTGTAATGTCTTTATTTTTATTAGAGCTTAGTCTGTCACTCCTTACATTTTTTATTTCTATCAAAATGAAGAAATATAACTGTACATCTCATTTTTCCCCACAGTGACCTTCCTTTTGCCTAGAGAAGTTTCAGTTTGAATTCTGTCTTCTGTTGTCTTATTCTGTCCTGCCATTATCTGAAAATATAAATATTGATTGAAAAATGGATATATTAAATTGCAATCATAATCAGTCTAGGACACAGAATAAAATCACACAGTATTTCACTGCAAACAATGGAGAATAAACTACACTCCAAAACCACAATGCTAATCAGGCAAACAGCTGTTGTCTGCTCCATATAAACACAGAAATCCCATTTCCTTATTTCCATTTTATTTCATTTGAAATTGTTTTCTAAAATCAGTCCAAGCTCATAAATAGTTATCCTTCTAATAATGGATTTTTCATGAATAAATAAATATTTCAAAGATAAATAACCATGTTTACAATGACAACTCAGTCTATTGAATGAAACATTAGTTGTCATTTATTCATCCATCACCAACATCAAAATTCATTATTTGTTCCTTGCTTCTTCTGCTAGTATAAAAAATTATTTTTAGTCATGTGGCTGCTTTAATGACAAAGTCCTATGAAAACTGCTGTTTATAATCAAAATTGTCTCATTTATGCATGAAACATTGACTATTAAAATATGGAAATTTACAGAGTTCACTCTCATAATAGAGACCAAGAGTAAAATTCAAGCTTTGCATATACAGCAAGTATTTTAAGTAAATTTTTATCCAATTAAAATTATCAAAATAGCCTTCCACCTCTTTTCTTAGAGAAGATTACTTTAGAACTGAAACCAAATAAATATTTTATTATATTAAAGTAAATTGCAGCAAACCACCACTGCTATACATTAGGAAATAATTACAGAATTATTTAACCCAAGAAGAAAAATTCTGTAAAATCACATTATTGTGTAAATAAGTATGTATAAATACAAGTTATAAGGGCAAAGCATTTTAGATATATAAATAATTATTGAAACATAAAATAATTAGACTGTCTTTTTAAGCAGGGTAACTTTTAAATATTAGTCAGGAACACATTAAGAAATCTGGCAGAGCAACCAAAATAATATCACTGTAGTTCTAGGTAAAAAGGAGGAGATCTAAAGAAAATTTTTTGGGAGAAATAGGTCATTTTAATTGATAATGTTCTGAGAGCCTCTTTCCTGATGAGAGACAAAAGAATGAGAGATGTGAAAAAATATTTCTACTGCTGATCTTTGACCCACAAATAAAGACTTCTAAAGGATTTACACATTCATAACAACTCTCTCTTCTGAGTTAGTTTTCTTACAATATCAGATTCAATCTCTTCAGAATTTCAGGGAGAGATGCTTCAATTTTAGCTTCAGAATAATGTAGCATTCCAATCTTAAGATACATTTATTTTGAAAATGTTTCTAAAATCTATTGGTTATGATTATTTTTTCTCTTCAGTGACAGTAGTTTTACTAAGAAATCTTGATGCAATAGTAAACAGACTTCAGAGACTGAGTAAAATAGTTTAAGATTCTCTACATGTCACCAAACAAAGTTTGGTTGCAAATACATGAGGTAGCCACTTCACTGGCTCTTATTTTGTATATGCTGAATAATTCATCCAACATTTAATCACATGAGAAGGGAGATTAAAATAAACTGTTAAACTGCAATCTATTCCATTGCCAACAAACTCTCCTGATACATTTCATCTTCCTTAGTTGCTATGATTTTGACTAGAGAAAGACCTGATAAATTCCATCTGAGTGCTTTGATTGTTTTTTTTATAATATTTATGCCTGAGTATAGAACTCAAGGACAAATTCCCAATCCCTCTCCAATTATTTCAATATTTGGAACAAGTGAGGAAGGCTTGATCCCCTCTTACTATTAAAAAATTGACAGTATGTGAAATGAAGACTTTTTTCCTGCAAAATGTGGTGCAGAAAATAAATGTGTTTAAAATAATTATTGTGAAATCAAATAAAATGGCATTGTGAACTAGAAATGCATTTTTCTTCAGTTTTTGTTTCTTCATTCCCTATTTGTACAACCTACAGCCCGCATTACATCCTTGAGGTCCTTTCCAACCTGGTAGTCAGTGATTACAAGATTCCATCATTATTTTTATATGATTAAATTGCTGTACCCCATTTTAAAGAGTAGACTGATAAAACAATAACTTCCTATGCTAATTGAAGTTCAATTTACATTGAACCATCTCTATCAGGTTGCTACATTTCTACTTTTAATATTACTATAACTCTCTCACAAATAAACAGTTGTGAATAAAACATAATTTAGAATGTTTTTAGTTTACTTATACTTTTCTACATGAACAACAGCATCTTATTGAAAACAGTCCCAACTGGTAGAAAAACACAATTTGTTTTGCTAAAGGAACTGAGAGTAATTTGTGAGTATGTGCCTTGGTAAATATCATGAAGAAGCATAATTACATCTGGTCTTGAATACTTTCATAACAGCAATACAAATCCTGTCACATTAACTAAGTCCTAAATTTTGATGACTCACTAAAGTAAAGATTAAAAATGTCATATTCTTAATATATTATGAAGCATTGCACAGATTTGCATTGCTACAGGGCTTTGAAATAACCTGAGAAAATTAATCAGAAAATTGGCTCATCCCTCCTATCAACATAAGATTATAAATCACAGAATACTTTGTCACATTCTTTAATGCACTTATTGCACATATTTATTTAGAAGAGGTTCCCTTGATTCCTAACATATGGCACTGCAATACTGAAGCTTCACAGTTTAATGCTAACTGAAGAATACCATACTAACCTAATCTATCCCTCATCTGCAGATATTCTCTGTGTATTTTTAAGATCATGGATGAATTAACTTTAGAAGTCAGATATGAGTAGAGAATAATTCTTTAGATACACACATTTATGAAATATTTGGTTAGAAGCTGCATGCTAATACCCACTGTGCTGAGCTCCAAGGCCTTATAAAGTAAAACATCTGCACCTTAATTAAATGATCTTTACAGAAAGCATCTCTTGGAGTATCAGAGGAAAACAGGATGCTATAAGAGAGCTATAGTTTAAACCAAAAATTTGAACCTGAAATGGTGAAATGGTGCCAAGAGTAGATTAAAATCTGTTAAAAATATTTAAATAGCTTTATCTAATCTGGAAAACAAATCCTAGGTTCAGTTCAGGTATTTTCAGTTATCTCTAGCATCTTAGATGAATTTAAGCTTCTAAAGCACTCAAAAAATTTTGTGAATAACATTTTTTCAAAATACATTAATTGATCAGATTGCAATCAGTTTAAGGACTTATAAAATGTTCTCTACTTGTTGTATGCCCAAATAACTATGCAACAACTTATTTTTAAATAATTTACTAGCAGAAATTCTTTCCATTGCTATCAAATTAGTGATTGGGTAGTTTAAAAGATGATGGGCCACTTCAGGTGAATTTGTGCCTCTTTAGTTATGATTTGACTTTCAAGACTCTTCCATTTAGAGCACAATGGAAACAGCACAAGAATCCTTTGTTTTACAGGGGTCTGGTATCTCTTTCCTCAGGATGAGTGTGGCTGCAGTATTTTAAGACCTGCATTACAAACATTGAGCTGATTCATTTTTGTTTAAATGGCAATAATATGCCTGAATGACTCCTTCTCACATCATTGGTTTGACCTCAGTCAGAACTTTCATAACTGTGATTTTCTCATTTTTTCAGCAATATATCAAAACTAAGATCATAGCCAGAAAGGAGTGAGACAGCAGAAATTGTAGTGATTTTGAAGTTTCAGCTAAATATGAATAGTCAAAATTTTCTGTTTCAGACGTTTTGAAGACCTGTATGTATTTACTTGAGGACTTCAAAGAGAAAATCTCCCAGGCCATACATGATCACATAGGTATTCTGATAAACTCATGCAGATTATGCACATTTCTGTCAGACCTTGTACATCTTATTGCATTACATGCACTGCAAAGTTTACAATGAGTACAGCATTCATAAGGTATGAAAGATACATGTTATTCTTATATATATAAGAATTTTCAGACAAAAATACCAGTAAAAAAATACATGTAAAACTTGGTTCTGGTTGTTTCAGAGCAAGCAACAACATTTTGCTGCAGTATATTATTTCTATGCCTGCTTGTCTTTTGGTTGTCTGTAAAATGAACTGCAGTGAACTTTAAAATGAAAAATATTGGATTTTACTGGCTGTCCTTTCTATTTGTTTCTGTTCCTTTATGGCCTTAGAATGTTCCTGTGCCTAAATGAAAATGGATCTTTTTTTGAAGATTTTGCTGACTTTGTTGTAGGCTTCACAGGTGCAGAATTTAGCCCAGACAGCTCAGATATGGGATATGCTCATTCTCTTTTACTTTCAGTATTATGAAAGTCACAGTGTTTCCTTTAAATTTTCAAACACTAAATTTATAGGCATTTGAAATTCTCTTGCTGGAAAAAACATACTAATGCCAACCAACCAATCATCCAAATGAAGAAAGACAAATTTCTTTGGAAAAAAGTATACTTTCCTCCTCACATTCCATTTTTATTGCAACAATGAAATTAAAAGATTATTTTTCTCAGACACAAAAGTGGCATTTAGCTGAGAAAATCTATCATCTGATCATCGTATCATTCTGGGAAGATGATTTTTAAATTGTTAATGGACCGCTAGTCCCACAAACACTATCATCATCACCATCAATCACTACTATTCTTATAGAGTGTATAAGATTTCTATTTTTCTTTCAGTTTTTAATTAATTTATAATTTTCAAATAGAAGATATGATAAAATTAAATATTTTTTTAATATAAAAAAGAAGAAAAAACGTGAAACCTTTATTATGAGAAAAAAATAATATTTGAAATCCACAGAGGAAATATTACATCAAGCTAGCAATTACACTCAGAAACTCAGTTAAAGTTTTGCTAGAAAGCTCATGAAACATCTGATACAGGAAACAGTGAGAACATTTTTATTCAGACAAAATATATGTTACCCTGTAAGTCTGTGGAAGATCTTAATAACTTCTCAGTGTTCCATGGGAAGCTCGTTGATGTTACTTTATTGAAACTTGTTCTGTTTGAGCACACCTTGGCTCACTGCACATGGTGTCATCACCATTTTCTATATCCAACATCTAGTTGGGAGTTAAAAGCTACTTTTTTTCCTTCAAAATTTGTGAGAGCTTTTTTCCTCTAACTCTTTTGTCAAATATGATTCCTAGTGATTTTGTAGCCACACCCTTCCTCTGTGAATTCACCACGGACCTTCTAAGCTAACTTCCCATCCATACAATTGTGAATCCATTCCATTTAATCAGCTTTCCGATTTAGTTGCATGTTTCTTTTTTTTTGTTTTCACACCCAAATTCTTTTCAGTGCAACCTCTCCCATACATCTGCCCATCTCTCATCATATTATCTTCCAGCACTGGGTTCTAACCCACCTAGATTCTTCTGATTATTTCTTATTTATTCTTATTTAGATATCACAGTACTCTCTTGCCTACTATCTAGGCTCTTCACCAAATCTAAACTTCAATTCTCTTCTTTTTTTCATCAGTCGTTAGCTGAAAGAGAAGGGATGAGATGGAACATCTGGCATGTTTTACTGTGAGACAATATTTTATTGACAGGTGATTTTATGTTTGTTCTTTGCATATCAAATCCAGCACTGAGGAAATGGATGGGTATGACAGCTTCAGAACTGTTTCTGCCCACAATATTCTGGGGCTTCAATTCAGTGATCCCAGAAATTCCCTCGTTGCTTAGGTACTTTTGTAAAAGAAATAATTATTTTTACATTGTCTGTGGTGATTTTTTGAGTAATAAGCGGGTTTAAGCCCAGAAATAAGTAAAAAAATATTTTTCCTTGTACATTGTACATTTTTGAACACTGAAGGGCTAAGTAATACATATGTATTTTTATATTTTCTTGAAATATATTATTTAAAAATTTCCTTTATTTAATACAGGCAATTTAGTACATTATGAATTTGAGATTTTAATCCACAATGTCCTCTGCTTATTATAAAGAATGTTTAGCATGAAAGACATTACAAATACAAGTGGATAAATAGAATTACAAGAAAAAAGTGAGTCTAATTGTTTATATGGAGTAGGTCAGAAATAATGCTATTTTTTCAATAGAACTGGTGAAAGTAGAACAGATGTGTAAATAGAAACTAACTTACTGTCTAAAATTTAGGATGTGCTTTGTCACTTGTTAGCTAGTAAGGAGACAACAATAATGAAATTACTTTGATATCAGTCATTCAAAGTCAGACTGCTGTGATTTTTATATCAGCTTGGTAATTCACAGCTGGCATAATTTATATCGGCTTACGCTGATGAGATTTACACCAAAAATAGACATGATCTATCAATGACTTAAATTTCTCATACCCAGTTTGAAAAGTTGTAACTCTTATTTATTGGCACAGCAATGCCATTCACCTGATGTTGAGGTCTATAAATATTCTCTGGCAGCATTCTATACAACCTCCTTATCCAGGATTTTCTTTTTCTTGCCATTAAACATCTGATGAAAAATCAAATCTTTTAAATGGGTGACAACACTTCAAATTTGATTCTAAAAGCTAAACTGGGAAATTCAGCTACTACCATCAAAGAAAAGGCACAGTACAAAGACAACAGCACTAATGGCTGCTTTCATGTTTAACAATATCTTCAACAACAACAAAAGACAGACTAGGAGAGCTTTTATTGCATTTAAAAATAAATTCTAAGAGTGTGTATCTTTTTCCTGCTCTTCCTCAGAAAATAAAAAGTATGTATACCTTTATTCTGGCTGGAATTAAAAAAAAAAAAAAAAAAAAGAAAATAAGAAAACTGATTTCTGGGTATGGTTTTTAACAAAGGGATACTATTTTTCTGTCTCTATCCATTTCACAACAGCTTAAGGCACTGTGTACTCAGAAAGCAACTTCTTCACCAGCATGAAATGAATGAAAAAGAGGGAAGCAATCTCTAGAGCCAGAGTGAAAGCCTATCAAAGAATAGCTTGCTAAAGATAAGTGGGGATGAAAACTGAGTTAAAAAACTTTAAACTGAGGTTTAGTTGGTCAAAAGATTCAATGAAACCACTCTTAGGTCTACTGAGATTTCAAATAGAACTGAAGAAGGATAAATAGGAAAGTTCTATAAAGAAAACAAATACCCAAAACAGAGAGAAACCTTGAAAGGCCAGAAAATAACCAGAGCATGGGAATGGAAGTTCAAAGTATTAGAATACCAAAGCCAACTTAATACTTGACAGTGAGCATCTTCAACCCTCAGTGGGCCAAATCTGCAAGTTTGTTTACAGATTGCAAGTCTCATGCCTGAGTGCAAATTTTAGCAAGATCTAAATTCTTTAAAAGACCAAAATCTCTCAAACTCTCCAGTCACAATTAACTTTTACTGCATGACATGTCAATGTGGTTTTCATATTCTTTGCTATCTTATCTAGATGAAATAAGAAGCAAATCACCTCCACCCCCTCAAAACCCCAACCCTCCATACAATCACTCTGAACCCTCTGCAGAAACAGAATTGCTATTAGAGGAAAAAAAAAAAAGTCAGATCTCACGGTCTTGGTTCTGCCATTAAACATTCATCAATAGCAAGTCATAATATCAATCTCTGCTTTTATCTTACATGAAGCTATGACAGTTCTCAACACTCTGGAGAAGCAGTACAAACTACTTTTTCTTCATCTGATTCTTCCTGCCAGTTACATCAAGTATAAACTCCCTCAACCAGTCCACAGGAGAAGTTATACCTACTGCTATGCTACAAAAATCACCCCAAGCAAATCTCTGGGCTCAACCATAGCCTTTGTCTGGCAGATGACACTTTTTTTTCAGTGAGAGAAATTAAAGAAGTGACATAAAAAGTAAAGCCAAGTATCCAAATCTATTGCTAAACACAGTGCCTGTCTATTATTACTTGAAATAGTATCTAAAAAAAAATAATGATATCTGTTGTGTCTTAAGTTTATTGAAAAGGAAAGTATATAAACTCTTTTTGTGCTCATCACTTTTGCAGTTTGGGAAACGGGAGTACCTACCTGCTGAAATCAAGGTTCTTTCCTTGATATCAACTTAATGAATGGAGGGTGTACTTCATTATTTATTAAATTTGAATTGACTTGAAAGGCCTGAGAAATTTTTTGAATCCAAAAAAGATAGAAAGAAGCATAGGCGGAGAAAAGGAGTAGCTCTCCACCAAAATTATTTAAGGTCATTTGTTCCTTGGGGAAGTATTCAGTGCCATTCTTCACTGTCTCACCCATAAAGTAGCTGAGACACCACTGGGAACAAGTCTGAGCTATAAAATCTAGAATGTTTTTTTTTCTTTATTATTTGTTATTTATTACAGTGCTTTGCACAAGATAATATTAAATAATCCTTTTTGACGGAATTGCCCTGACTCCCTCACACTAGTCCCAACCTGATCTGCTGGGACCTTTGAGAGGATGATCTGAGGTCAGAAGAACTCAGGCTCACACCAGTAGTATTACTGTATAAACTTTACTACAGACACTCACAAAGTAGGATGATTTAACAGGACCAAGGTGAATACTCATGTTCTTAGTCACATTTTTGTGAAGAAAATATTGTTGATTTGGGAATTCCATATTAAATATTGATTTGCCTATCAGGTGAGCATCAATTTTGAACTTTCTTCATATTTGTATATTAAAAAGGCCAGTTGTGCACTTATTGGACCATTAGGGACAATAACTATACGTAAACACAAAAAGAGAATAAACTCTTTTTTCTAACATACAGTGGAGATGAAAGTCAGTATTTTCATTGTGTTTTCTCAGACACAGATGTGCCTGAGTGGCTAAAATGACAAGGTAGGTGAATACTGAATCAAACTTACTTAAATATTTTGTGTTTTCAAAAGAACACCATTAAAGAGTATTCTGAGATGCAATAAAACTGAATATGACTTACAGACAGTGGGGAAAATTGATTTAGCTAGTTATTACAGAAGGTTTGATGGCTCAAATGACCTCTGAGATGCAAGAGTTTTGATACGGAGCACAGGAAGAAAGGGAAGAGAAAATGAAAGGCAAAAATCAACATATAAAGTTGAAGACCTGTTGTTTATCTGAACTGTAGTAGAGGAGACAGAAGATAAGCAGTGTATAGATCTGTGTCTGATCTCAGCAGGAATTAGGTCAGTGTCAGATTTTCTCTTGTACCCTTGCTCAGGAGCTGTGATAGAAAAGAAAATCCTACTGTTACAGATGGTAATACTAAAATACATTCTGTTTTAGAAAGTGCTGATAAAATGTGGTGTTGCATTGTAATGTCAGACTTAAAGCCTGAAGAATTTCACTCTTCAATTATTTCATGGTGCAAAGCATGGAGAAACTTAAAAGATTATTTGTACTATAGAAAAAAGAATGAACATTGTGTGGATTCTCATCTATAGTTCTCACTCTCTATAGAATTGTGTTGGGTGAATAAGTGTACAAGACAACAATGGCATTTGCACAGAAATATAGACTATTAATCAAATTTTCCTCATATGTCTAATATGCACATGTGATTTATCAAGCAGTAATTAATTTGATCAGGGAGAAGCAGTGGCTTTCATGCGGTCCCAGTGGGATCCATCCAGAACTTTCTATCCCTCGTAAAGTTTCTCTGAGTGCTACATTTTTCTTGTGCTGTGTACAGTGCACAAGCACTGCAGGGTAAGGGGATGAGAACACAACAGGACAGAGTAGAGAAGGACAAAAATACCTAAGAAAACAATTCTTGCACACTGGCCCTCAATGGGGTCATTGCGTTTTAGTCCAAAGCTTGGAGAGATGGGCAAAGGGTAACTAGGGCTGACTGCACACAGGACAGTATGTGCAGTCCTACATACTCTGCAAGCCCATATATGCAACCAGACAAGTATCTCTTGTATGCTATTGCGTGTTTTCATTAACCTTCTATAGTGCTTGAGTTTGGAAAAATTTGAGTGATAATTTGTCATGATTTAATCCAATGCTGGTAATAAACTGAGGCTGAATATTTCATGTTACAAAGTTTACAGTTGCTACTTTCCTGATTGGCACAACAAATTGACCCTGCTATAACAGTGTGCTTTCCAGAAAATATCTGAGGTGATAGCCTATGTTCCATTGGAATAATTATGTTTCACCATTATTTGAGGACACAGTCTCAAGCTGCCACATCAAATACTATAATACAAATCAGTGTTAGTCCAATTAATTTCCCAGTGAATTGTTATATCCCAATTAGCCTCCTGCTCTGTTCCTGTGCAAGCATTAATTCTCTCTCCACACTCTCCTACTGACTGCAGATGGGAAGAGGAGGGTGTTTCCCTTTTCTCTATTCATAATTATCTTTCTTCTTCCCAGCCCCTCACACTACTCACCATGTACATAACCTTGACTCACGTGGACAATTCCCATCACTGAAACTTTGTCTTGTTACAGAAGTGAGAGAGGAGTAATCAAACCTGAAAGACTACCTTGCTTCTAGTAATTTGTTCTGAAATGAAAAATACATCCCAACAAGAGCAAACTGTGCTTCAGCATAAGTACAAAACAAAATTTTGGGTGTCCTGTGAATGCAACTTGTTATGACATCTCTAAAACTCTGCTTAGGTTCTTGATTGCAGAGGGGAAGAAATATCTTGTACAGCATAAAACCTGGATGCTTTTACTTAAAAAGCAAAACTATTTTAATTTGCAATTTAGAGTGAGCTTTATGAATGATTAAAACTTTCAAAAGTCTTTATGATAAAAATCTTCACCACTGATTTTCTCAATTTCTTTTTGTAGTGGTTTAGATTCACTAATTTCAGCTAGCAAAACTAGCTAATTTCTCTAGTTTCTCAGCTAATGCACTAAATAATGTGGTGGGTTTTAGTTCTGGCTAAAATCACCAGGGCACTCACTTATTTCTTGCTGTGAGATATGGATTAGGAGAAGGGCAAAACAGGCTTAAAACTTAAAAGGAGTAAAGAAACTTTATTAACAGGATTACAAGAATAAGAACCCCAAATAAAACTTCAAGAAACCCTTGCCTAACTTTTTCTTTTCTTAACTGACAACATAGAGACAAAACCTGGGATGTTAAAACAGTACCAACTATAAAATAGTCTTCTATCAGTCCTTGCAGGGAGAGGAGTTTTCTCTTGCCATGCCATGGAGACTTTTCTATAAGAAACTGTTCTTTCATGGCTTTTCATTTTCACAAATAGCAGCCACCTGGGAAAATATTCTGCCATTGTGACATTCCTCCCATTTTCACAGACCTCCTAGAGGTGTGTCCATGGGCCATGAACTCACGGGGTATTATTTTAAGGATGAGTTGTTCAAAGGCAAAGATTCTCTCCATTTGTTTCTGTGATCATCTTTGGGAACAGAGATTTTCTTTTTCTTTCCCTGGGGGCAAAGGGTTTTCATCATCTCTCATCTCTGTCTGTGTTCAAGCTTCTCATGGGATCACAGCTACTCCAACATCTGCTTGGCTTCATCAATGGATACCTCTGCTCAGATCTACAGCTTGAATATGTCATCCCCCCAATACTCTTTCATGAATTAAAGGAGATATTTTCAGTATATCATTGTCTATCTCCATGGCCTTACCAAAAGAATATTTCAGTCCCATTCGGCATCTCCTCATCCCTCTTCCATCTGAAGCTTGACTCTTTTACTGACCTTGAAGTTTTCATGTTGTCTTTCTATGTGTCAATCACTCTTTTCTCTCTCTGGGGGCAAAACCAGGTCTGCAGGTCTCATGTGCGTAGTGAAAAGGTTAAATCTTGCCCAGGCCTGTGGCAGTCACCGTGTTGGATTTCAGCATGCGCTGTTGCCTCCCTCAGGCCAGCAGCCACTGGAAGGGGTGGGTGGTCCTTGGCCAGCTCTGGAGCTGTCAGTGTGGGCTGGGAGGGTTTTGGGTGTCGGTGAGTGTCAGCAGACCTGTCCCAGCCCAGCCTGGGGCTAGACCCCAACCTCCATCCCCCGTCCGGCCCAGCCTCCCCCAGGCCACACAGGCCGTGGTAGAGCAGGGACAGCCTCCCCAGAGCTCTGCTTCCTTTCAAGGCTGGAAACAAAGAGAAAGAGTTCTTGGGCTTGTGGTTTTTAAAAGGTGATATTCACAGAGGTGGACCTAATTTTCAATGGTTCAAAATGTTGTCAGTTCTCAGAACTATGCAGCTATTGGCCTGTCTCAGGCACAGAGGAAGCTCCCAGCAGCTTCTCTCAGAGAAATCACTTCTGTGGATGTTTCTTCTTTCCCTAAATGCAAACTACCACACTTTTTTAGATCAGTACAAGTACAGGGTTACAGAAAGTATGTTGAAATGCCTGGAAATAACCCACCTGCCTATACATGTGAGACACCTTCCCAGTATGTCTTTACAGTCATAAATCACGACTTGCATATATCCAGTTTCTGATTTCAGGGGCTAAATTATACTGCATTGTACATGGAAATCAAAACACTAGCCTTATTTTATTATTATTTTTTTATGTCATGATTTAGCAATTTATCTTTTTAACAATGTAGACGGATAAAAATCTAGCAGCAGAATAAAAGTATTGAAGAGAAATTTAAAGGATTAAACATAACAAGGCACAAATATGCCACCACAGGAAAGGCAAGGGAGAAAAATGAGGAAAAACCCAAATGTGGGGTTTTTTGAACTCTGTTCAAAACTGAAAACAGCATCAAAATTTTCATGATAATTTCCATATTAGTCCATTTTCTTCTCTGAACTTAAAGATTTTGTCCAGTAAAATACTTCACAACAGATCACTCTTCCTTCATTTTGAAAACATAATACACATATATATATATATACATATATAATCTTTAAATAATTGTAAATCCTTATGCTTAGTATCTCCTAACAACTTATTTTTTATCGGTAGTTTTTAAAGAAATTTACTTATCAAATACTTATATTTTTTATACTTACATTTATATAAACTTGCATACTTTATGTGTGTGTATATATATATATATATATATGCTGGTAGATATATACACATATGTACACATCCATTTAAGCATATTTATTTACTTATATACTTAAATTTTAAGCATTTTACTTTTGAAACTGCAGGAAATTGTTTAGCAAATATAATTTTAACTTCAGAGGTTTCAGACATTCTTTAAATTAATGCAATATTTGTTTTCACTTTAATATACCATGGCAAATTCTTTTCAAAAACACACTCAATGTTCCTAATGGAGAGTTCAGTTTTTTGAGGGTGTGGATCACAAAATTTAAGCAGCTTTCTGTCCCCTCACCTGACACTTAAAACATGATATATAGGGCCAAATAATTCTCTGTTCACTTCCAGTAGGATTTCTCTGGCAAAATGGCTTCAGTGGATCTCTCCCACAAGGATAATCAGAGTTTCTGTTCCTTTTGGAAGGTGATGCCCACTATGCCTAGAATTCAGATGCTTATTCAACTCTTTTGGCAATGTTTTTTTCCTATCAACACCATAAAATATGGATGATAAGAAACACGCACTTCTTTCCAGTTCTTTGCTTCCCCTGAAAATTTTGTTAGGAGAAGGGACTACATAAATATTTGTCTCTCAATCTCTTGATTTAAAAAATGAGCAAGGATCTGTGATAACTGATAAAACAGTGACCTAATACTTATGTAAATTCCTTTAAAAAGCAATTACTGATAAATATATGTTAATGTTATTGTATCAAATGGAGAGTACAGGGAAACAATTCAAAGGGCAATTATTTCAGAGTCAGCCCTCTTAACCTTAAACTAATAAATCCTCTGTGACCAGTAGAGTTGACAGAATGAGACTGAGAGTGTGCCACCCACAGTTCCTACTGTTAAATGATTCTGAATATTCTTTCCAATTTTTTTTTAGGATTCAGTGTAATTTTATCTACTGTCTCTCATTCAAAATCTAAATGATACAATATTCTTTTTCTACATGCAAAGATCATATTTTACAATATTGTTAAATTAAGCAATTATTTTTCAGCTTGGTGAAAATTAATATATGAAAAAATATACATTCTTTTTTCAGAAAAATAGCTGTTCATAAAGGTGTCGTAAGGTATACGCTAAATTAAGCCTATATTCCGGTGGTTTATCTATTAAGTGAGATTAGCAATCTATTTTACTCTATATTTCTAAAAACATATACAGGACATTTTCTTTTACCCAGGTTATACATCAGCACAAGATTTATAAATGTCTTCTGAGGATTTTGAAGAAATCATGATATTGTTTTGATTTGCTATGCCAATGTCATGCTGATAAGAGGATTTTTTTTTTATACAGCACATTTGTCACAATGTTTAGTAATTACCAGTGAGAAGTCAATTTTTTCTTATTATATACTGTAGCTTAAACTGTTAATTGAGGCTGATTTATGATTTTCTAATTTTGGCTTTAAGTACATTCCAGATGAGGATATTTGTATCCTATAAATCAAGACAAAACAGTCATAATTAGAACTGCCCAGTAGAGTAAGTGATACAATTAAGAGGAAAGTACAGCCTGGGGAGACAAAGAAAATTCTGGAATAAATTGACAGCCATGCAAGTTTGATTCATATACTAAAAACAATACCCATCCTACTTTGAAAACTCTGTCATTGACTCAATTCATGAATTTTGTTCTGTCACAAAATAACTTAGTTGGCTATCACCTGAGTAACAAAATTAATGGAAAACTGCACTAAAATTTTGTCAGAAGAAAAATAAATACTCAGGATAGCAAAGATATTTTTAAAGATACATTTTCATAGAATTACAATTTTGACAAATAAGAAGGATCTTGAAGCATGAATTGTTAATTAAGTTGAAGTATAGAAATTGTGAACCTAATACTTTACTGGAGGAAAAAAATCAATCAAAACATAATCTTCTCAGTAAAAAAGTAATATAAAAATATTTTAAAAACAAAAATGAGAAGATTTTTTGCCTTTCATGTTCCTAAATCAAATAATTGCCTTTGCTGGGAGGGACCTTAAAGATCATCTAATCTCAACCCCTCTTCCATGGACAGGGACTAATTTCAATAAAAATATAGATTTAATGAAATTTTAGGTATAAGAAGAGTTAAACCATAATAGAATCACAAACTTTGTGAAGTCAGCATAGCAGATACTGATTTAACCCTGAATAAACATGATAAACTGAGGTGAAAGAAGATTTCTTTATGGGTGAGTTTCAAAGCAACATGGCATGTTTACATTCAGGTTTGTTTCCTTTAACACAATATAACTAGAAGATATTTTTTCAGAAAAACACCTTGGAAGAGAAGCTTTATAGGATCACTCATGACAGGGCTTGAGGCTCTCTTCATAGCAATATGTCTGAGACTGTCATTCGTAACTGTTTCTTAAAGAGAAAACTGCTACTGGGAGGCTTCTCATACTTTTTGTGTTAATTCATCTTTTCTGTGTGACAAAAGCAACAGCACAGCTGAGATATGAAACTTGTTCATGCAACCCTTTCCCCTCCACCCCTCTGTGTTTTTCTCCATTGCAGATGAAAATTGTGGCGCAATTCATAAGTTTTTAAAAGCTTTTGCCAGCCAGAAATATTAATAGGCAGCAGAATAACAATTAGATTTAACTTCTATTTTCTCTTTAGATAGGCAAATGTGAGTTTATTTCCATAAGGTCATAATTTCACAGTATCAGAAAATGGTTGAGGCTGAAAGTGAACTTTGAAGGTCACCCCCTGCTCAAGCAGGGCCACCTACAGACAATTGCCATGGACCACATCCAATTGTTTTTTTAATATGTCCAATGTGGGAAATTACAATCTCTCTGGGAAACCTGTGCCTGTGTTCAGTCATCCTTATAGCCAGAAAGGCTCTTCTTGAACCTCAGACTGAGGTTCCTGTGTTTATTTTCTTTTTCTCTTGTCTTGTCACTGAACACTGCTGAAAAGAGCTTGGATGAGTCTTTTTTGCACTCTCCCTTCAGGTGTTTATATACATTTTTATACCCTCCCTGAGCCTCTCCTTTAGGATAAACAGTCCCAGCTCTCTCAGCTGTTCCTCATATGAGAGCTGTTCCAGGCCCTTAACCATCTTAGTGCCCTTCACTGGACTCTCTCCAGTATGTCCAGGTCTCTACTGCCATGAGAAATCCAGAAATGGATACAGTACTTCAAGCATGGCCAAATAAAGGGGAATGGTCCTTTCTCTCCACCACTTTAAACAACACAGGCAGGATTGTTTGCAAAGGTCAGTGTTGTCCTTTGCAAAATGGTAAAACCTCTATTAATCTTGCAGAATAGTCTCCATTAACTTAAGTTAAATGTGAGTCCTTATTTCATAAACACTTCTAGATGTTTAAAGAATTCTGTTTTACTGACTTAGACAAGAGAGTAGCTTCCAAGTTTTCCTTTGTGTACTATTTGTTCAGGTGGCATACAGAAATAGCTTGATTCAAGCAAATGTTTTCACACAGTATGAAAGGTGAAAGTACCAATATGAACCAGAGCTCAATATTTGGCAAAAATTATTTTTCCTCATTTTAGCTTAGATCGCCTCATCTTTTAAGACGTCAGGCTCTCCCTACAGTACTATCCTTCTTAGGTTGAAGCAGAGCAATGGTGCTGCCCATTAGTTTTTCTAAAAATGTACTGCTTTCATTGGTGAAAAAAATGGTCTTCAGAGCATTAGATGGCATTCACCTGATGAAGAAAAACAGAAAACAACCAGGATCATAGTACAATTAAGATTTTTTCTGCAGTGAAATAACAGACCCAAGTGAAAACCAAAAAGGGCACCCAGCATGTTGGGATATGTCTGATAGATACATGAAAAAAAGAATTAAAGTGTAGAAAGGAAGGAGAGGATGTGGTAAATCTGTAAGGTTATCTATGCCACTCTAGAGAGAAATATTAAAAACATGGTATGACAAAACAGCCACACCATATGTATAATTGAATGTCAGGTCCCAGAAGCAGTAATACTGGGTCATTTCATGCAGACTAATTAGCACTGCTTCTCTACAAGGCTAATTAGCATACTTGAGCTGAGGAGTTCATGTGTTGCTGGGCTACCTCAATGCCCGTACAGCTATTTTGTTCCCAAACCCACAGTTAATCCCCTCAGAGCCAGCTCAGGCATCACTGCAGAGCCCTGCAATTACTTCAAAACCCTTTTTTAGCTGGTTGCATACCATAGGCAAAAAGCATCACTGAGCAGGTCTGTGGTTTCACAAGTCACATTAGAGGAGCAAGGGCCAAGCTGCACAAAGATGAGCAGATGGATAGAGCAGATGATGTCTCTTGAGAGCTGTGACAGAATTTTTTCCACAACAAATGATCATCTTATGTTTTTTGGTCTTGTAATGCAATTTAACAGTCTTTGATGTGTCTAACAGGTTTGTCTTCTAACAGTCCTTGGAACTTTGCTTAGAACTGCTTTTATTTCTTCCTCTGGGTTCAAGCAAGGGAAATGGCTTGGGAGAATTTATTACTTTTCAGTTATGTTTTAAAATTATAATTTCATAATTATGAACCATGAATAAGAACTAAATGCATTTATATTTAATTACAATATATTTTAAAGTCTTCCCCAGTGAGAAAAAAATCCTACTTCAAAGCAAGAAAGTAACATAATATGCAAAATTTAAAAAATATTTTACTTGCAAAGAGAAAACCTGCAGGAACGCTATTAACATCTCAGTTTGACACCCATTATACTAATATGTGTATCATTCAGAAAGCCTAAGTAAAGAAAAAAAAATAATTTCCATAGATTGAACAGGCTAAGTACACACAGAGCATGTAATTAATTCAAAGACGTGAATGTATATTGTTTAAGCAATTTTTTCACATTAATATTCAAGATTATACTTAATTAAGCTTTTTGGATGAAGAACTCATATTTAGATATTTTTTGTTGTGTATTTAGAAGCACTAACATTCAGAAGATATTCTTAATGTATTATATTAGGTAAATAATTTGATAGTGCAACAAAATTTTCAGTTAATATAAAGAAAAAAACAAATTTAAAAAGTCAAAATATAGTGAAATAAGCTTGAAGCCGAAATTATTTAATACACTATACCTCTTACTTTTCAGCACTTTTTTCTACAAATATAAAGCATTTTTTCCAACTACATCACATGTACAGAAGAAATTTGTTTTGGTTCTGTTGATGAAAGCAGGAAAATAAATCCTATCTAAACCCTCTGAATATGTCTGTTCAATTCAATAACACGTTTAGCTCTTAAATAAATACCCCATTGAAAATCTATCCATCCCAAGCATGTACAGACATGATCAGCTGTTGACTCAGCACTAATATGAGGTATGGGAGCTTCCACATAAAAATGTGATCCCATTCCCCTGCAATTTCCAGAGACACAAGCTTTAAGTAAATCTAGAAAAATTAGTAATGCTTCTTTGAAAACAGTAAACACAAAATGGTCCAAACATGTTAATTGTGTAGACAGTCCAAAGGAGTGTTGAAAAATCAAAACTATAATGATGAAAAAGTGAAGAAAAACAATCACTCATATAATCCTGTCTTCCAGAGACATTACCCACGAAGAAACACTACCTTGCTGTGTGAAGAGTGCTGTGTCTTACAGAAACCTAAGAAAGGATCACAAAATGGCCTGTAGATAGAGGATTAATCTAGAATTCCTCTTAAAAAATATTATTCCGATTCAATCAGTGAATTCACAACTACACCCTTCTTAATTATGGGCAGATGTCTGTCCTGGATTTGGCTGGGTCAGAGTTGCTTCTTCCTAACTGGTGCAGTGTTGAGTTTTGGATTCAGTGTCAGAGTAATGTGGATAACATGGATGTTTTGGCTGTTGCTACATTGTGCTTACCCTAAATCAAGGACTTCTCATTGTCCCATGTTCTGCTGGTGAGGAAGTGCACAAAAAGCTGGGAGAAAGCATAGCCAGGACAGCAGAGTCAAACTGGCCAAAGGGTTATTCCACCACAGAACATCATGCCAAACATATAAACCCAGGGGAATTGCATGGAAAGGGAGAGATTGCTGTTTTATCCTTTCTTTCTAATTCTCCCTTGCAGAGGAGTGGTAGTGGGAAGAGACTGAGGGTCTGTGTGGAACTTAATTTCTGTCTTGGGTAAAACCACAACAATGTCTTAATATATTTTACTAAAATCTCAGTGCAGAGGTTACAGTAATACTCAAAGGCAAAGACTGGATCTCCAGGGGCTTTTTACCCGGCAAGCAACCTGCTACTTAACTGTTATGTCTTAAAGAGTTGGAAGCTCAGTATGAAAACTTGCTAATGCTAAGCAGCGAGAAAAGTACCTGGGAAGTCAATAAAGAAAAGGAATTACTTCCATCCATGTAATTCATAGTCCCAATTCTCATTGCCTCTGACTTTAACCCCATGTTGTTTGTATCCTTAAGGAATATCTGTTCTTTCTCTTTTCCAGAGCATTGATTAAACATAGACTGAATTCAATACACAGTAAACATCATTCCTAATCATAAGACATTTCCATCAGTCAAATATGATCATAGTTTCATCAGGCTTTGTTGAGAGACTATTTCCCCATCTGAGATCCATGCAGTGATAAAGCAGAGAAAATTTTGTGTAGTTTTGGTTTTACTCATCAAAATCTTTTGTGATAGTCTCTTTCATTGCACTTTTCTGCTCTGTGTCTACAGTAACAATAACAGAATTATTATAATCTCAGTTACTGTGACTGAAGTCTTGGGGTTTTTCAGTGTGAGGTATTTTTTCCTCTTTAAAAATGTTATATTTAAGAGGACAGCGCACAAACTTTCCCCAAAAACAGAAAACTGAGCTACATGCAACTTAGAAACCAAACACTTTGACAAATGCTTGTGTGGTTTTTTTCTTAATACTGCAAGAGTGATACCAAATAGGCTCTCTCATATCTCTCATATCAGTTATAGAACTTCCATTTTTTTTTGTCAGACACCATAAGTGCACACTAGTTACTTCCCACAGTGGATTAGGTGGCCAAATAGAAACCAAAGCAGAAATAATGCCCAGGAAGTCAAGGTGCTGAGGTGTACCTACATTGATGTGCATCTTTTCTTCAAAGTACTTCTAAAATATTATATTCCTGTGTCTTCAGCATATTGGCTCCTGCTTCACTGGAAATGATGTGTTAAAGTTGGTTGAATTTCCCAATACCTTGGGCTAGTCCAGGTATATCCAAAAGAGTACAGAGAAGCTGTGGAATCTCCACCCTTGCAGATGCATGGCATTTGAGTGTATATGACCCTGAAAAAACAGTTGTGGTATCAAAACTGACCCCGCTCCAAGAGAGGAACTGTGTCAGACAGCCTTCCAAGGTTTCTTTCATCTCAAATATTTCTGTGACTTTAAAATGTTTCTACCACATCTGTTATTCTTGTCATGTCCTTGCAATCAAAATTTTTAAGTTTTGCAAAGAAAACTTGATGTTTTCTTTGATGTGTGGGAGACAAGATCAGGTTACAAGTCAGGGATGTTTTGTTCCCCTAACGTGGATTTCACGCATGGAGATTTGTGCTCCTCCATCCTCATTTTCCTCTCTCTTTGTTCAGAGTCTATACAGATTAGTCGTATCAAATCAGGAACTCATCACAATTCCTGAAACTCACCTTCGAGCTCATTCTATTCTCTGCATAAAGGCTTGTCTCATTTGTTCTTCAAACCATAACTGAGAAGAATGAATAATTTTTTTTCTGAATTTGTGTTTAAGTAATTTGAAAACTTAGTCTTCCAAATTATTTCTTTAATCAAGTTTCTTTTTAAAAAAAACTTTAATTTTTATAGAAAAATTAAAAAAAAAAACTATTAAAAACTTCAGCACTCTATTTACTAACACCCTGTAAATATCATGACTTACAATTTTGACATCCCTACCAACAACCTCTAAAGTAGAAAATATTATTTTTAAACTTTTGTATCATTATAGAAAATAGCAGCCAAATTACATAATAATTTGCTTAATTACAAGCAAATGGTACTCTGAGAACTTTATCCTCTCTTCCACAATAAATTGATCTCAAGGAAATTTGAAATAATTTCCTAAGTTAATGCTTACTGTGTTACTTAGGCAAGAAATTATCCTGTAAATCAGTCTGAAATTATGATATACAATTATAAGAAAACTTTATATACAAATAAATTTACTGTGCCCATTGTTTTTATCCTGTCTCTGCTCAACAAAACCTGCCATTTTGACACAACCAGGAAATCACTTTAGCTCTGATAGGTCATATTTAAATATGTTCTTCACATCTACGGAGGGAAAAATGCTCAGATTTCAAATATTTTTAATGGAATACTTCATAAGCAAAGCACACACTCCCTGAGGGATTATGGCACTATTTCCTTTTAATTAAATTGATTAAATTTAAGTGAATGGTGGTCTAACCTCAAAAGGAAAATATATTTAATTTATGAAAAATTGCCATTTTTTCTGCTCCATTGCATGTACAACACATAATGTCTTCAGTATGAGATTCCAGCTTTTCTAAAAAGTTATTTGTTATATAAACTTTAAGGTGATCTTGAACATTTGAAAAACTTTGTCTCAATGTATTACCTTAAAAATACCAATCTCTTTCTCCTACTGTCTGGTTACATCTACAGATAGCAGCTGAGCTAGTGAGCATGTTAAGATACCTTTCAAAAATGGTACAATTTTGTACAGTTGCTGTGCATGCATTTAACCAAGGGAAAAACTTTTGTCAGACTTCCTCTGCTACTCTCAGGACCAAGAAAAATTGCTGAGGAAGAACTACAGCATCCCTCAAGGGATGTAATGTGAGCAAACTGAATATGATACATCTAGGTCACTCACTAGGATGAAAGAAACATGTTTAAAGACTACTGGTCTAGACCCCATAATCCTTTAGTCTGTTTCTGAAAGGCTTAGTTTGCCTATATTTCATGCAGTAGTCACTTTGAATTATTTGTTTTTTGTTGTTCTTCTTTGTTTTTTTTTTCCTTTTGGTTTTGTTTTGCATGTTTTTCTGTTTTGTTTTTATTTTTAATGATTGTGTGGCTTTTAACTCAAGGAAAATAAACAAGGTTTATACCAAATTGTGGGCTGATGATGTAGAAGGGGAAAACAGAATCACAGAATCACTGAAACTGAAGGGATCTCTTGAGACCAGCTGGTACAACCCCATGCTCAAGCAGAGCCAGCCAAAGCACATTATCCAGGACTTCATGTTTTGAAGATCCACACAGACAGAGACTCCACAGACTCTCTGAGCTACCTGTTCCAGTGTTTGATCAGCATTACAAGTAAAAAGTTATTTCCTTCATTTCACATGAAATTTTATGTTTCTGTCTGAAACCATTGTAATTTGTTCCTGCTATCAGATATTGCTGAGAAGAGGAGCATCTTCATTTACTTCTTCAGGCTGGAATCCCATCTCTCTCTCAATTTCTCATCATATGGAAGATATTCAATCCTTAATAACCCTAATAATCAAGTTTTCTTTCTGTGCTTTTCATGTGTGCCACAGAGGACACACACAATTTTCAGAACTGTCTATGAATATGTAATTTAAGTTATTTCTGTTGATTTGGAATGACCCTAGGCTGTCATGGATTCTGCTTTTCCTGGAAGAGAAACAATTTTTATGTTAATGCATTTCCTTGAGTCAAGTTGATTCTGAAGATAACTGATATTTAAAAGGAAATTAAAAAGGACCATGAAAAAACGTTATTGAACAACACATGTAAAAGTGACACAAATCTGGAATTTAATGTCTTCTTTCCCATATCAATGCATAACTATTCAAGTAACTATCTTGATTTGTAGCAAACATTTCAAGATGTAGACTTGTAGATCTGAGTCCAACAGTTATTTATGTTTGTGAATGACAATCCACATTTTGAAACAAAATTTAAAACTTCCTTGAAATAGATCTGGAGTTGTAAATTTTTAGTATCAACCACTGATCTTGCACTGACAGCTAGAAGAATAAACTTTGCTAAGCTAGATGCACATGAGATATAATCTTCTCTCAGTGCTTCCTCTAGGAACCCTAGAATTTAATAAACTGAGAGGAAGACTTATCAATTTTTGTTTCATCTTTATCCACCTTTTAGAACATATTTATAATTTTTCTCCTTTAAATTATTTAGAATGACATAAAGGATATGATCTAAAGTGTGTGATACAAAAGTGTGTGGTTGAATGCTCTTCAAGCCCAAAACCTCCAAGTCTGCACCTCAGAAGAATTTTTTTGAGTGATTCATTTGATCTGGATAATTCCAGGAGAAGGAAGTTGGGCCTCTTCAGCCTTAACAGGAGAAATCTCAGACAGACCTTCCTTAACAATATCTGACCAGAAGATACAGAGAAGATAGGGGCAGATCCTCTTCAGATAAGCACAGAAATAGGATGAGAATGAAAAACATCAGCTGAAATATGGGAACATATGATCAAACATAAGAAATAAACATTTTCTAGCACAAGGTGAGACATTGATGGAAAAGTGTTTCCTTCCAGAAAAAAATATGGGAGAGGGAGGGGCTAAAATAAATAAATAAAGAATGCTTTTCATTGAGATAGAAAATTTTTCCACACCTTAAATTTCATAGTGACAGTGTAATCTGTTTTAAAAATCTTCTATTATGCATAAGAGTGACTAGTCTGATTTAAAATTCACTTAATGTGCACTTTGCATCCTGACAACTGATGCATATACAATACTAGATAAAGATCTGGAAATGAAGCAGTCATGAAATCCTGTAATAACTTCTACAGGCAGGCTGAGATAGGAGATAGCTGGGAATCAGACCTAACAGAGCAGCAGGCACAGAGGTTTGGGCTGATATGCTGCAGGCAGTAACATGGTGCAAGGTGGAGGAGAGAGAACTGGCAGCCAAAGTCAGGCACTCTGAGTGCAGAGAACAGATTTATTTGGTCAGAGACCCTGAGAGGATCCTGCTCAGGACACAATCACAGCCAACATTATCTCTGCCTCCCTGGAATAGCAGTAAATCTGTAAACTACTCAAAGAATGTAACTTTACTAGGCAATTACTATTTTCTCTAGTGGATGACTGCTGAACAGAGTGTTGTATAAATATATAGCACAGTTTCTGAATTTAAAGGTGTTTTATATTATTTTATATTCCATCAGTTTTCCTTCTTCTTCTCCTCCTAAGAGACTGTTGTTTACTTAAACTCAAAAACATGTTCAGGTTTATTTTGATTTTAAGTTTTTAGACCCAAAGGTGCCTGAGGCTATATTGAAGTTAGTTTTATGAAACTTCAGTAATATTTGGAAGGAAAGATTTCCTCAGGAAACTATCAATATTCCCCTTATAACAGGGAAAAACCAAAAAAGAGAAATGCTGCAGAAATTTATGAAAGAATAGAAAATTGCTCAGGAATTTACCAGGTAAAAAGTTGATTTTTGTCCTAAGATAACTACAAACATGAATTTATTGAGACAATTTTATATGCAGCAATAGCACAGGATAACAGCAGACATAAAGGAGTTAGGTTAAATCATTTTAGTAGGAGAATGCTGTGTACTGTGGAAGGGAGAAGTTTGAGAGGAAAATGTATTAGTTGGGCATAATCAGTATATTTAATAAATAGTGAGTTGTAGACTAGATATTTCTAGCCCTGTAGTAGAGATTCCATAGACCAGTTGAAAAGTCTTTTGAGACAAGTGTCTGAAACAGATGTTAGATATTTTTTCCATCAACAGAAAACACAACCATTTACAATGTCTTTATGCTTGTTTGCATGTTTATTGCCTAATTCATATCCATGACATTTCTGAATGAAGTGACTATTACTTACCCTTCTTTTAAAATTATAATTATGGTAATTAAAATTTCAAACAAGTTTTGCACTTTGCTTTTACAGAATGAAATATAATGTTTGATTCCCTCAAAAAAAAAAAAATCTATATAACTGTACTGCCCTTACATTTTTTAAAGTTACAGAAAGGCCAGAAAAATCCTTCATTAGTATTATTTTACCAATAATATCACTTTGCATTGTGTGTTTCTCGTTGTTTGCTGTGTCTGAATTACATTTTAAACAGAATTCTCTGTCTCACATGGAATGCTGGAATTGCTTCATTATATGTATTCTTCCATTTATAACATTTTAAAAGCACAAATGCTGACATTATTTTGCTGGTTTACTCCTGATAACTTCTATCTTTGCTTGAGTTATCAGTAGTTTATGGATTTATAAAAAATTACTGCCCTATGTACATACACACAGGGAGAATATATGTCTACATATAAAATACTGAAGAAAAAAACCATTCAAAGTGTGTAATACTCTCATGCTCTGGCAGTGGCATCATAGACACCTAATACTTCAAACCTTACAACACATTAAACCAGGAAAATACAGTCTCATCTTTACTCCACAAAAAGCAGAATAAAGATATGTGAAAGGCAAATATCTTCTGAAGTTTGGGCTCAGACCCTGTTTTGTGATACAAGGAAGGATTGCAGCTCATGCTATTAGTTCCTTTTTCATTAGAAAAACCTTAAAAAAAAAAATCTAAGAGAATATTTGTAGCTCTTTTCTCCCTCTACAATAAATTGTATGTTTCTGAGACAAGAACCAACATGCTGGCCCTCTTGTGCTTTAGGGTTGTGCCAGAAGTGCTGGTGGAATCAACATCTCCGATTAAGAGACAAATACTCTGAAGAATTGAGCCTGTCAAAATAGATGGAAAAAGAACCTTTTGCTGTGTGTTCAAATAACAGATGCAGCATACAAAAGTACTGCCCAATAATTCTTACACTGAAATTAAGTTTATAGTGAACAAGTGGACTTCTGAAAAGTAATATTTTTTGACTGGGCAAAAGAAAATCATTAAGATCTATAAATATTAGAGATCTTATTGATATGACAAGAACTTTTTTGTGCTGAATAATAAGAGGACTATGGAGGAGAAAAAGGTTAATGAACATACTGAACTGCAGTTGCCATGGGAACCAGCAATGTCTTTTACCTATGATTAGATACTGAGATAAATCAGGGCTATGTTTGTATCTGTATGCCTGTGGGAGGAAGGTTATTTAACTTGAAGAAATAAATTCATTAAGAGATGGACAAGAAAATGTACTCTTTCATATTCCATTTACATCCTGAATCGTCTGCCCTCAAAACTGTGCCAACAATTTAGCTGTTTCCATGAAATAGCTCTGGCTTGGGAAAATCAGCAGCTGTTCTCCAAGGTCAGATGACTCAGCAGAGTAAAATCTCACAAATAAACTGGGCTTAAATAATGAACTCTTTTAAAAAACCTAATCTACAGGTTGCTTACTGAGTTTAATATACACCTGGCTTCAAATGTCTTCAAATCTATAGCTATCATATGTATTCACATACTCAGAATTTGCCCTAGATCTTAGAATACGTATTTTATTGGTAATCTAAATCTCAGAAACATACCTTTATCAGTACACTCCTCTGGCACACAGCTCAGAAGCACTATGAAAGTTCTGGTAACTCTTTATCTGATAATCTCTACTAAGCAAGAGGAAAAGGTACTTTGACAATAATGTCACTTTCTAGGAGAGAACATCAACATTTTCATCAAGTGTAAGATATTCAAATTCAAGATCACAGTGCCTTTGTATGAATTAAAAGCAATCAATACATCCTCCTTCTATCAGTATGCCAATGACAGGTTATTTGATATTGAGTAAATTTTATCATCCAGGTTTTGTTTTTATCCAATTATTATTTCAAAGATAGTTTCATTACTTGTAACATCACTCTAATACCCATCCTTGTAGGTCACAGAGAATTTCCATTAGAGTTTTAATTTATTATGCCATTTTCTTTTCTTCAAATTCTGGCACAGGAAAATTGTAGTAATTAACGTAAATTTAGTAGTACTTTCATAGCATGAAATGGATTGTAATAATAGTAAAATCAAAATCTGAAATTAAAAGCAAAGCACAAAGACCTGCAGAGGAAATCCAGGTCTAAATGTTGCTTTTAGTACACTATTATCTACATATGAGAACAAAAATGCACTTATGGGAAGACAGCATGTGAAGAAACAGAAAGGGTATTGAATGCCAGAATCATCTGATTTTTTTGTTGTTTTTTAAATTTTTTTTTTATTTTCTGCCACTGAGACATTCCTTTTTTCTCTCTACCTAGATAATATTCCTTTATGAGACCACACAGGAGGACCTCAGCTACAGACAGTCACAACCACCTTTTTATTGGTGTTTGCTTCCTAGATTTTTTCCAGTGTGACAGAGTTCATTGTGGAAAGTGTTAGGCTGTGCCTAACCAGTTTGAGATACACCAATTCTGTGTAACGTAGGATAAAATGAAGAAATAGTGAATTGCACCATGGGCTGTACACACAGTGCTTCAAAAGTTGATTTCAAAAAAGGAAATGGAAAAGCTGCCAAGATATTTTTTTTCTGATGGTGTTGTATAAAGCAAATGTAGGAAATTAATAATGTGCATATAATTACATTGTTGTCCCCTAGCTTGTGTCTCTCTAATACAAATCAACCAGTGCTGTAAACATATGGACCTGCTTGGTCCATTTTCTTCATTTTTTAAGGATGTAGGCCATTGTTTACACCACATGCTTTGGGAAAACCAGAAATTTCTTCTACAGTCAATGTGCTATAAATCATTTACTAAAATCTCTTCCCGTAAGATTAGTCAATTCAGATAAATTAATTAGAGAAGCTTTATTATTTTACTTCAGGATTTGTAACTAAATTGGCAATTTCTCTTGCATTCAAACCTATTTTTAAAAGGTCATCTTAATAAAATATGCAATCAGCACTTGTTCTAGGTGAATCAAGATAAATCTTTAATACTTTGCTTTATTAATGGTCTGTAAGCATTCAAATGGCCATGTTATCGACATAATCTCACATTCTATTTTGTGTGTAAAGAACGTAACCTAGAGCAAGAATCAGAAAGGAGGAATGTCAAAACTATCCTTTCTCTTTGTCTTATTTATCTTGTGACATTAATGAAATAAATCTCTTGTCATTCATATTCCACATAAAAGATTCTAATAATGAGACACATGCAGACTTCCATAATCCATTCTGTCCTCCTTTTACACTGTAAAATACATCTTGTGTAATGCTTTATTACAGACTATTAAAAATCAAAATAGAGAGTTTCTGAAATTACTGCAACTGTTTTAGAAATGTAAAAACAAACACATAAGATTGTCTCAGTCATCAATCCTAAAATAATTTGATATAAATAACCTGTTTGTCCATCTCCAAAATTCAGACAAATTCTAAAATAAAACAAAACTTACTATATAAGTACATGACTACAGATCTGCTTTCTCCTTTTGTGATGATTTTTGAATAAAGAGCTAATATTTTCAAGCTTTGGGTGGCCTGGTAATGGCAATATCCTAGAGCAGCATCTAGAAATGTTTGCATGCATATTAATGTAGAAACACCATACTGCAGCCTAATAAAGCATAAGAAGCTTACCAACATGTACATAAAATAGCCTAATAAATTTCTGATTGATGTATTAATCTACTTCATTAAATCTAAAAAGTCTGTTTTAAGAAATCTGAAGATTCATAGTCTAGACTCATTCAACAATTAGAATCAGAGCCAGAAGCCATGAGGGTCTTTAGAAAAGTTTCTCTAATGCTCATCAGATGCAGGATGGTAGAAGGGAGCTTTCCAATGACTGTTATTACTTCAGATTTTTAAAATAAAATCACAGTCACTCATGTTCTGTTCACACTCGTGTTATATTCACATAACAGGGAGAGCTAAATACCTGTATGTAGTAGAAATTAATTATTTTTAAATGTCTATTGTAAGGCATTTTTAAAACCCTTTTTTAATACCATGAATGGATTTTTTAGTATAATTTTGTGTTATATTTTAGTCTTCTGTTATACTAGCACTACACAAACTGCTTCCCACATATTTTTTTACTTAAATTTTGAGCTTAAAATTGCTTAAAGTGGAATATTTAAAGCCTAAAAATAATATTGTCACAATGTGAGTTTTCATAGCAGAATAATAAAAACATTTTAAAAAAGAAATAAGAACAGGTTTCTCTTCTTCTACAGATTTATAGAGAACATCATTCAGGTGGCTCCTTCTGCTTACACATATTTCACTGATTGTTGCCATAAGTTTTAATGACAATCCTGGCTTGCATTGTGAGTTTTCCCAGACAACAACACCCCAAAGATGGGAGGAATTAAATGGTTTTGTGTTATGATTTTAGTTTATGTAATATCTTTACACATTTTTGCCCCCTCCTTCCTGCAGACAAGGGGAGCTCTGAAGCCTAAAATGAAAGGTGAGCTGAGAAGGTTTGTTTTTTCCTAGGTAATATATAATCTAATAGTCCAATAAAATATTATAATGGTGAGATTCATTATGGCTGTAAGAAATGTTTTAATACCTGTATTTTTATTTTTGCTATCAGTATTTGTGATGATACCTCTGTCAGCCCTGGAAGTCATGGTCATCTCTCAAAACAGCCTTTTCAATGATCTACATGGTCCTCACTGCACCACCCTTCCCACCCACTGACTGAATTAGATTTTCTCAAGTGGTCTCCAGCTCAGACTCCTGAGGTGAATAGAGGATCAAAACCTCAAGAATTTATAACTCATGAGCTATTAAGAATATGTGCAATATTCAAAAGCAACCAAGGAGATGATGTTTGGCCTTAACTTGCCAAACAGAAAAAGCAGGCACACTTTTATGTTTGAATTATTCTTACATTTTCATTTTGCTCCATATTTTCAAACTGCCAAGGACAGTAGGAAAAGCAGTGAAAACATAGTTAAAATTTATAGTTCTCTTAAAGATCTTGTCCTTTTATGACAACACATGGGGTAAAACAAAAGCTTTCAAAATGCTAAAATTAGTAAATCCACTGCAGATTTTAGTAATTCTGCCACTCCCCTGGATCTTTCTTCCTGTCGAAAGATTAGGGAGGGAGAAGAGGAAAAACATACATATATTGGCTGGCTAGTCTTTCCAACTTCAAGATCTCCACTCTACAAGCAAATTTCAGATTTATGAAGTTATGCTCCTTCAGAAACTACAGGAACTGATATTTTATGTTTTATATTTTCAGGGAACTCTACAGAAAATTTATACTTTGAGTGCATGAACATTCAGGATACATAAAAATGAGTAAGCATCCTTTTTGCCTTGTATTTGTGTTTTAATTGAGAATCAAAGCCAAGTTGGGAAAACATATCATTGTTTATACAACCACTCAGCTTGACAGGGCAGATGGAAAATTGGGCTAAAAATAGAAAGTACTGGAATGCAGCTCTTGCTGGGTGAATTTCAAATACAGAGGTAAGTCAGAGGTGTATTCACCGAGCGTAGCACATAGAAAACCACTGGCTAACAAATACCCAGCTTGAGCAGGAAAATTTAATGGCAACCTTCAAACAAGTAGAAGTGATAAAAAAGGAATGACAGTCTGCAATGCTTGATTTCTTGCTGAGTAAATCCTCAAGATACATAAATAAGATGTAGTTTACATGAATCATCTTTTAATACCCCGATTTTTTTTCCTAAGTAGCACAGCGAAAACAACAACAAACCCCAAAGACAACAAAAAAAACCACAAACAAAAAAAAGAAACACAGAACCCCCCAAAATCCCCCCAAAATATGAGCTGAAAAAAAGGGAGACGATAGATGATACATACTAAATACTCGGAATACTGAAAATATCTCTTCTGGAGCTTTTCCTCCACACATATGCCTTGTGAAGTGCTCCTTCTTTTGTTCAATTAATGAGGTTTCCTAGAGATTTCTATATAGAAAAACTGAACTTAGTCACTCAATATGTTTCTATGCAACAGAAGAAAGATCCTTTGCTGTCTAGGTTTTTTCAAGAAATTCACTATGAAATAATATGACTTGATATAATCAAAACTTGAAGATAAGAAACATGTGGTTCTGTTTAGCCTGAAGCAAACTGTGAAAGGAAGCACTTCACAGACAGCAGGTATTTCTCAAGGAGCATCTACCCCACACCCCAACTCACCACATGCCACAAATTACTTCTCAACACCCTTTAACACAGATAAAGTTCACAACAAAAGCCTCATCTCCAGCATTTCCAAGGAAGGCAAAGGTCATCCTAATGCCTTAGACTTCTGAAGAATTGAGAAATAACACTATCTATTTACAAAGTTTCTGCCATTTTGACTGTAAAACAAAGTGACAGGCTGTCGAAAGAGAGAGATAGATTACAGAGAATAGAAGCTCTGTATTTTATAGATATCATATGTAGAGAGCCATTCAGAGGAATGCACACTTGCACACACCCTTAACATCTCTCACATCCCATGGAGTTGCTCACTTTCCAGGTTTGACTTCAAATAAGTCCAATTTCCCAATACTAAAATTACATTGGCTGAACTATCAAGCTGTATGAAGGGTTTTTTTCCCCCCATTTCAGCGTATAGTTGAATGGATATTACATAAGATCGGTAAAAGGTAGCCTAAGGAAGATAATAAAGAAACTCCTGAAGGAGATGTTAGCTTGTTAAAGGAAGAGTCTGCTTGTAGGCAGCCAGAGATTGTCACAGCAGCTGTTTTGGAGCAGGTGATAGGTGATATGAGGTCTGAAAAAGAAGAATCCAACTGTTGACAAATAGAATAGAAAGTTGTGAGGTTTTTTTCCTAATTTACTGACAAGGGATTGAATACATAAAATAAGATATCTGGTTTTCATTATCACCAGTAATTTTTGTATTTTTATACTACATACATAACAATAAATTTCTTTTTATGCTTCACTAAAAAATCCCTTTTACCTCAGTTAGTTTTGGTTTACTTCCTATCTGTCAGATAATTGCTGAAAAAGGCCACCAGTGGTTGTCAAGTCCCAAGTTCCTGCCCATCTGGTCTTGTATCTGAAGACACAGGAATGCTCAGAATAGAACAGAACAAAATTTGAAAGTAGCAGGAGTTTCTTGCTACTAAAAGTACTAAACATTTGTATTCAGAAAATGAAAAAAAAAAAAAATTAGGCTTGCCAGCAGGTGAAGAGAACTTTAAAAGTGCTTGGAAAAAGGAAACTCAATCCATCCCACTTCTACCAATTTGGTCAGGGACAGCAAGAGATGCCCAGGCTCTAGAAAGGGACCATAGGTCAGCACCAGAACACCTGAAGAACATTACAAAGGAATTAGGGCCACTCCAGTCAGCAAATCGGCTGCAATCAGGGCCCAACTTCAATATGAATATTTAGTGATATGAATACACCTAGGATGGGAAATAAGCAGGAGGAGTAGGAAGAGATTCTTTCCTGTGAGGGTGGTGGGGCCAGGTTACCCAAAGAAGCTGTGGTTGTCCCATCCCTGTAAGTGTCCAAGGCCAGGCTGGACAGGGCTCTGAGCAACCAGGTCCAGTTTGTTGGAGTCTGAGATACAGTGTGCCCTTGTTTCTGATACTTAACTCTAAAATCCAGAAAAACACTGAATTTCATACAATATGAAATTCATGAGCATGTTTTCATGGTGATACATGAAAACAACTGTTAAAGTTAGATAGAAAAAGCTAAAAGTGTGTGCAGATTAGAGAGTTTTCTTAAGTCACTGGGTGAAGAAGTTAGTTTAGAGTTTAAGTTAGTTTAGAAAGCAGAAAGCAAGATGGAGGATTTAGAACATTGTTTCTTTTCCTTCTTCTTCATGTTCTTATTCTAGAGGTTTTTGGGTAATAGTAAGTGATTGGACAGAAAATACCACAGTGCAGCACACAGGTGATGGGTCATTGGGTCATTAAGAAAAGTAATATACGTGTCTATTGTTAATTGGGTAAGAATAAGTATAAAGATAAAAGAACTGTGTAGTTCAAGGCCATTTTGTGCTTTCAAAGCCAAAGTGAGCCACAAGGCCATTCTGTACCATCAGAAGAAAATGAGCCAGATTGCAGTGAGCTGAACTTGTGCAGAAAGTCTGGAGAGACCTGCCAAGTTTTGTGATAACATCCTAATAAACATGAGGAACAAGATTCTAACGAGCTCGGGAGTTTTCTTCAAACCTACAGAACTGAGATAAGTGGGACTCCCCAAGAGGGAGGATCCCAAAGGAGCTCAGCTCAGAGGAGACTGAGGAATCCAGGAGTGGATACAGAAAGTGCAGCAGAATCAGAAAAAGAGAAAAAAGAAATGAAAAAAGAATTTTTTAAGAAAAAATTAGAAATGGTGCCCCGTGTGAGGATAGCTCGTGACCTTCAGATTATGAGACTGAATGTGTTTTCTTCACTAATTGGTTAGTGAAGAAGAAGCTTGAAGAAAGTGAATGGAGAAGTCACCACACAGCCTTAGTACTCCAAACAAGATCAGAAGTGGAGCTGCCAGGATACAGTTGTGTCTGAAACCTACACAGACAGTTTACCAACAGAAATAAAAAGTTACCTTGCAATAATTAGTTCTAGTCCTCTCTTCACTAAAAAGTTTCACAGTTGAGGTGTTGGTAAAAGATGATTTTTAATGTTCCTTCCAACCCAAACCATTCTATAATTCTATGACTTAAGTAAAAAATACATGTACTACAAAACATGTTACAGTTTCTTAAGGCCTAAGCTACATAGTCAGTTCTTTTCACTTTCTTGCCTTCCTTCTCTCTCTTGACTTTTCAGAGAGAAGTGAACATTCAAACATTATAACCAAAGCAGACAAGAATATCATTACTGCCATATCAGTTCAATATTTGAATAGAGCGATTTTGTCTGAGTAATTTTGATAATAATAGTTATTAAAACAGTCCAGAAATAAAGTGAATCTCCCCAATTAAGCAGGTACACAGGCTAAAACAATTGTGATGTTTCAAAGCTATTTAAGGGTGAATTACAATTCCTTTGAATAAATTGACTGGAAATAATTTTCCTATCCATACATGTGAGAAGAATCTGATAAAAACAGTATTTAGCAAAAAATATTTAAGCTTGATAGCCAACAAAAAGAAAAAGCTAAGAGAGCACATTAAATGCAAAAGGTAAAAAATATGCGAGAAAGTATTATGGAAATGTTCAGGTTATAAAAAGGAAAAAGAAAATAAGCAAACTTTTTTGGCAAACTCTGTAGTAGTATTTCACGAAGTAAGATAAAATCTGTTAAACCAGGAACAAGAAAAAACAGTGCTCCTTCATTGAAATATTATTAGAAAACACTGAAGAAATTAAATTAATATATATAAAGTATAAGTAAAATTATGATTTGATTTTTCTCTTAATTTTTAAGTTATATTTAAAATTATTATATAAATATTATTTTTGTTATTCTTACTATGTAGGTATTAAATTTATGTTAATATACTTTGAATATAGCAATGAATTATACCTTTTGTCCTGAAAAATTGTCCATTATTGTAGGTATTTTAAATATGAGTCAGTTTACTGTCATTGAAGCAGTCATCATTACTGCTTCTCTGTTTCCTATAATAATAAAATTAGCATTTTATAGGCTGTCTACATAATGTGACATTTACACAGTCCAAAATGTGTGGAGGAGAGGCAGAATCCCAGGGGTGAAATGGGATGGGAATGAGGAATGATTGTCTTTGCACATCTGCCAAAGCCAAAAATGCTTTGAGGGAAAAAAACCCCAAACCATAAAATTTCTGCTGATCAAACAACTAAGATTGAAAGAGGTTGCACATAATAGAGAGAGCAAGGATGCTTTCATTATGAGTTCTACATTTCACAAAAAAATGGCTATATTAATGGAAAAAGGAATGCAGACTGACAAAAACCTCTAAATAGATGTTTTCCATGCTCAATCCACAGTCCACCTGAGAATTTGAAACTCTGCAAAAAAAACCCCAAAAAACCATAAGGAAATAAATATGGTGTGTTTCTAAATAGATAATCAGAGAAATAATAGAAGATATTTGGTTTTCTGATGCAGAGAACAAACTCCTGGGAGGAGAAGAGGTAAATGGTAGCAGAAACAGCTCCATCTGTGAGCAAAGGGTCCTGGAGTGGTGGTTTAGGGTTGCAGAAAGATGGTGATCACTGCCCAGGTACAAAAAAAGACTTCTAGGCTTCCCACCACAGGAGGAAAATGATATTGGCAACCTTTGGTGCCAGTTCTATCCTTTCTCAGGAAAGCATTGCTCAAAATAACCAAAAAATATGTGAGACATAGAGGGTGCAGAGGGTATGTTACTGCTCCCAAATAATGACTCTAACTTTTCCCTTCATTTCAAAGGTAGAATTTGCATTTCAATAATTTTTATCTTCATTCTCTAACAGTATTTTCCATCCATGGTAACAAGAAGTTTAATGTTAATATCCATTTTGAACATACATTGGACATTAACAGTGCTAGAGACTTTATTCAGGGCTTTGCTAACAATACATTGTCAGTGTTTGTAAGTAGTTTGAAATGTTGTGAAGGTTGTCTTTAAATTCATAGAAAGCATTTATTTATTTCTAAGCTTCATCTTGTAATTTCTATGGCTTTCTAGCTTACTTCAGACTCAAAATTCAAGCCTGCCTTTTCTACCTTCATTACCAGATATAACTAAAATACAAAACAGGAAAAAAAAATATAAAAGAAATGTTTCAGAGATTTTCAAAGATTTTCACTGAAAAAAGAAAGTTCTTATAATTGTTTCATCTCCTAATAAATGCTGACGGTTTCAGTATTTATCCTTCAATCTGTGAGCTGTGCACTTTGGATAAAAGCTACAAACAGGCATCATCTTGCCACCTATAATTTTAAATTATTTTAAAGACGTAGAACCCTCCACTACAAGAATTGTAAAATATCTATTGTCTGAGAACTTCCACAGCCTCTCCCCTACTGCCATCCTTTAGCAGTGACAATATCAGCCCTGGTCTCAAGGGTCTTCAGTAGTTTCCATCACCTTTCTAGGTACAGTTCAAGACACTCATTTTACAGTTCAAATATCTCTTTTTCTGTGGAAAGCTTAGTTTCTTGTGTAGTAGTAAAGATGTACTGAAATATATAACCCAAGATGCACTTTATTTCAACAAGAAGCAGACAAAATACTGGTAATCTTTAGTAAGGCATCCTCAGGGCATAATAAACTTTCTTCTTTGATCTCAATATATGGACATTTTGACTAGTAAAGTATCCATGAAAGTGGGTAAGTACTTTCTTTCACAGATTTTGAATGAGGCCATTTAAGAAGACATTGAAAATCTAAGCTTACTACATATCTTTGTGTCCTGCTGTTTAAATGGCAAAAAGAAAACCATATTTCTGAGCCAAAAAGAGAAAAATGAAAGCAGAAGTCACACAGATCCTCCTAAGAATACTATACTCAGAAAACAGAGAAAAACCACAGAAAATGCAACAAAATAGAATGTGTATGTAGAGAGGGTAAAGACTTGCAATGAAAGCTAAGGGAAGGAGTATAGTATGGGAAATTCAAATTATGAAACAATGCATGAATCTAGATGCAACCATCTAAATAAACAACAAAATAGAAAATCCCTGTTGAAACACCTTCTAAAATAGGGACAGCTCGGTGACATTTTCAGAGTGTACAACATTTCAGTTTACACCTTTGAAAATTTTCTCTCCTGCCAATGTTTCTGTTCTCCAGATTTAAACTTCATCTTCTGAGGGTAAATTCTTCTCCCTTTATCTGCACTGCAAAGGACAGGAGCTGAAAGGAAAAAGATGCAATTAAGATTTAGTGATCTTGTAAATGAATGTCATAGAGCATTCTGGAGGAATCAGAAAGAATGGAGGAAACAGATTTAGGGAACTTGAAAGGGTAGAGAAGTTGACTTTGGTGACAGAGTCATAATGAGGGTGGAACAACAAAACAATGTATATGAAAGGGAAGTAAGTGGGAAGGAGAACGCAGAGAGAATTGAAATGAAGATTTTTGAGGTAAGCAGAAAGTAGAATCTCTGAATGAGAAGAAAGGAGATGCTTGTTTAAACAGCAGACATGAGGCAGAGAAAACTGTAGAATCAAAACTATCAACAAAGGGAAGACAGAATGAGTGGGGTAGGGAGATGGGGGTGGGGACTGGGGGAATGAAACAACTGCAGATTTACAGAGACAGAAAAATATTGTAACAACAAACAAGTGAAAAAATGGGCAAGACAGAAACTGTATGTGTTCATTTTCATACCCAAACTTACTGGACTGAATGCATGCTACTCCAAAGAGAACTGACTGCCATTATCGTTACCTCGGGGATTATTGGCCCTATGAAAACTTGAAGGGTCTGTTGTCTTCCAGATGCAAACAGGAGACCTTGCAGGCTGGAAATAGGCAAAGCAGACTACCTGCAGCCTTGAGAGCTGCAAGGTGACAGAGCAGCCTTGAGGCAAAGTTTATGGTTTATTTGTATTCTCTTTGATGTGTCTTTTCAGGAAAATAATAGCCTGCTGCATAAGCCTCCTCTAACAGGTTTATTTCTATAAAACAAATATATTGACTTTATTGGCCACACTAGCCCTACCACTTTACAAAAGATGTAGGGATGTAAAGCTGTAAACCTCTGTTAAGTGGTCTGGTTTACATCTTCTCTTCTGCAGCAGACAGGTAGCTCAGGACAGATGGGGTCCTGATGGGAAATTTCTTTTTTTGTGTGTGCACTCCTCTACCCTAACACCTCTTCAAGTGTCTCCTCAGCACTGCTTTAATAGAAGACACTGATATGTGCTGAGAAAACAAGTCAAACATGGATGATTACTTTGGGGGCTGCTTGCACAAAAGTTCTGTCCTGTATCTGCCCTGCTCTAAGATGTTAAGTGCCAACAGGAAAAAACCAAAACAGAGAAGCACAGCTGAACTGGTAACTGGCTCCTTATCCTCCACTACTAAATTTGTGGGGATGAAGGAGAACCAGGAGGTAAATCCTACCTAGTCAATAACTACCTTGGAAATGGAGCAAGTTTCAGCCATCTAAGCTGAGAGCAATAGAGATGGTGACAGCATTGGTGGAAGAATATCCATTCCAGGGCTTGCCATGGTAGAGAGCCTGAGCCTTTGGAGAGATGGTAGTGTGTGTAAGCTTGGGCAGCAATCTGCCAGAGGGCAGCAGTGAATACCCTCTTCCCTTGTGTCTGTGGCATGAATGACAGCTGGAACAGAGGATCACTCTCCTGTCAGCATATACTAAATACAGGACATGCAAGCATGTTGCAATGTAGTATTTGTTGATTACTTGGTGCTCCTATCCCCCTTCACAGATACATTAAAAATGTTAAATCTCTGAGCAGTATGTCTCTCATGGTTAGCTCACTCTAAGTTCCCCTTGTCATATTTATATTTATATTTATATTTATATTTATATTTATATTTATATTTATATTTATATTTATATTTATATTTATATTTATATTTATATTTATATTTATATTTATATTTATATTTATATTTATATTTATATTTATATTTATATTTATATTTATATTTATATTTATATTTAATGATCAGAGAACAGGTGATAACAGAGAACAGTTGATGTCTTCATTATGAAAATTTTAAATTTAACTTCTTTAGAATACAGCACATTGCTGTATATATATATATATATACACACTTGTAATAAAATACATTTTACCACAGCAGTGTGCAGAAGCCTTTTCCATCACATCACAGAATGTGCTGTTTGCTGCACCAAAATTTGTTATTTCTTACTGACCTCAACCAGTTTGATGTCAAGCCTCTTTGTTCCATGCAACTTCTGTTTACAGAATTGCCCAGAAGAAACAAAATATGCTTCAAAAGTAATTTGAAACAAATTTTCAAAAAAAAAAAGTAATATAAAAAAAATTATAAAGGGCAAGTATGGTCTGAAAGGTAATTATTCACCAAGGTCTCTGAGAGTGAAACAAGTTTCATCTACATTAATAGCGTGCATGCAGCAGTGGGCAAAGGGTACAGGGAGAGATTTTACTGCTATTATTTGTTAATGCATAAACTATGAAATTTGACTTCAGAGAAATTTAGGATGTCTCATTTCCAGTGACTGCTATAAAAACCTTGAAAAAGATGACAGAATATTAATGATAACCCATGATTACAATCTTTCAGGAAGATGTAGTGTGACCACAACTGGAAAATGTCTCTCAGAGGGGGTTCATTGTAGCTTCAAGCTAAGAAAGAGTGAACAAAACACTTTGGTAATAATATCCCCCCAAATACCTTCGCTACAATCTCCCAGTGTTCTGTTTTGTGTCATCACATCCATCTAGCAGTAATAAAAATGGCAAGGTATTGCAGGAGATAGCTGACATGCAGTTACCTTGAATAATATATGATGTTAAATAGGATAAATAAGAAAATTTTAAAATTAGCAGGAAAACACCACAGAGGCTTAAAAGGGTATGATTTTTTTTTTTTTCTAGGAAGACTTGAGATATTAAGGAGAAAAAATAAACCAGAAAACCATCTTGAGATGGTTCTGGGGAAACCTCATTGAAACTTTTCAATACTTGAAATGGGGCTTATATAACAGAGGGACTTTTTACATAGGCAGATGTAAAGTTTTAATTGAAAAAAAACCAACCAAACAAACAAAGAAACAAACAAACAGAAAAGCAGGTTTAGATTAGATGCTAGAATGAAATTCTTTCCTGGGAGGGTTCTGAGACCCTGGCACAAACTGGCCAGAGAAATTGTGGATGTCCCATCCCTGGAAGTGTTCAAGGCCAGGTTGGATGGGGCTCTGAGCAGCCTGGTCTAGTGAAGGTGTCTCTGCCCATGGCAGGGAAGTTGCAACTAGATGGTCTTTAAGGCCCCTTCCTACTCAAAATACCCTACTTGAAAAATACTCTAAAAATATGTTAACAAAAAATAAATACTGTGTATTATTATACATATATATTATTATTATACTATGTAATACTGGACAAAAGTGTTTGTACTTATTTAAATGAACACTTTTTCATGAGATTATTTACTTTTCTTCTGAAATTTAATTTTTTTTCTGATTCTTTTTTCTTTTTTAAAGAAAAAAACAAAACAAAATAAAAACACCACCAACAAAAATTTAAACCAGGAAAAATCAGGACCAGGTCTCACCACTCAAAGAAATAATGTAGATTTCAAGTAATGTTTGTCAGATTAATGTATCACAAAAAACATAAACCCTATATTATCGTTGTCATACACAACAAATGCTGCAACAAATGGGGGTTTTGAAAGGTAATACTGTATTATTTATGTATCCTTGGCTGCTCATTAGTTATTGTTTTGCCCCTTCTATCTTCTCTACTCAGTGCTGTCACAAAAATTCTCCCTGCCAATAATTTTTTTTTCTGTTTTTAATATGAGTGTTTCTGTACTGATGGATTTGTGTTGATGATAAATCATTTTATTAAGACACTTGGCTGCAAATAAAGGAAAATATTTTACACAGGTGAAAATCCACTGAATGCAAAGCATTCAGCTTGAGAGAAGGTTTCAAAAGTAACATTTTTTGAAAGCAGTTCCACCACTGTAACAGGAGAGCAGCAGCACTCTACACTCAGCAGTGTGAGTACACACTGTGCCAGTGGGTTACTCATGAGTCAGTTCCAAGCTGCAGAAGTACGCTACAGAGGCAAAATGCTGATTTGTTCCCTTCCATATAAAGTTGATGTAGCCATGGTGAACAGCAGTAAGAACAAGCAGTTGCCAGCCTGCTCTTAGATCAGATGGAATTTGTGCCCACTGACATCAGCCTGGGGGTCTCTGGTCTCTGTTCAGTGTAGAGGGAGCAGCTCTGTTGGGAAGAGCCTGGCATTCCTCATGGATGACAAGTTGACAATGAGCCAGCAGAATGTCCCTGTGTCTGGGAGGGCTAATGGGATTCTGGGGTGGATCAGGAAGACTCTGGTCAGCAGGTCAAGGGAAGGGATTCTGCTCCTTAGAGAGGCCACATCTGGTATTCTGTGTCCAGTTCTGGGCTCTTCAAAGAGCCCAGAAAGACAAGGAGATACTGGAAAGGGTGCAGCAGAGGCCCCAAAGGTGATGAGAAATCTGGAGCATCTCTCTTATGAGCAGAGACTGCAGGAGCTGGGCCTGTTCAGTCTGGAGAAGAGAGAGGGGATCTCATCAATACATACAAAGATCTCCAAGGTGGGTGCCAAGAGGTTGGTGCCAGACTCCTTTCTGGTGGTGAGCAGTGAACAGCTGAGGAGCTATGGCCATAAACTAAAACACAAGAAATTCCACCTCAACATGAGGAAGAACTTCTTTATATTAAGGGTGGCAGAGCACTGGAAGAGCTTCCTGGGGAGGTCCTGAATTCCCCTCTCTGGAGACATTCCAAGTCCACCTGGACATGCTCCTGTTCCCCTGCTCTGGCTGACCCTGACTTGGCAGGGGAGTTGGACTGCACGATCTTCAGTGGTGCTTTGCAACCAAACTATTCTGGGATTCTGGGATTCAAAGGAATCGAGATATTCTTGGTCCCTTTTTCAGCAAAAGCATTATCTGGGATTCTTCATGCTGTATGCATACAGGTGCTTAAGTTTCCACAGGAGCCAAACCATTAAACTTCCTGACTGAGAAGGTGTAGCCCAGAATATTCACTGAAGAATCATTTAATTTTCAGTAGCTTTCAGTCTTCTCTTTGTCTTCAGGAAGATTCATTATCTTAAAATTCTTATGCAGATTCTTACAAAAGTTAGTCTTTCAGTCTAAAACACTGTGAGCTTCTATCAGATGAAATTAATTCACATAATATCTATGCAGCTGTAATAAAAATAATTGAAACCTAAATGGATGATGAATAAAAATGTACTAAAAGTTCAGAGCTAGTTTTGGTGTAACCCAAAGATTTACAGCATAGGATAATGTGCTATGGTAATATGAATTTTTGAAATAAATATTTGATAGAGTTGTGTTTTGCATTTGGTAGGAGTTAATGAATACATAGGGTTGATTAAATAGCATGTTATAGATCTAGTCTGCATTTCATTTCATGAGAATTCCATTTTAAAGTGCAATAACCCAAAGGTCAGCCACAGAGAATAGCTATGTTAGTAGCAATTGCACCAAATCATTGATTCAAATTTACTACAGCTTTTAGAGTCTGTTTTAATGTGAAGCATAGTGCTCAAGAACTAATAATACTAATTGAATTATGGCTCTAAAGTAATTAGAATTTCAGGATAAACAATATTATTTTGTGTATGTATGACTGTGGTGCTGGAGCCTGTAAGCTCCACTTCATTAATTAATAAAGAACCATATGTTCTGGGTTTAGTGGTGCTGGAGGCTGAAGTATTTTGTTTATCAAGGGATAAATCTCTTATAATGGTTTACATCTGAAAGCTGATGAAGGATATGCATCACTTCTGCAATTCCTTCATCTACAAGACATTTTTAATTATAATTTCACATCAGAATTTGTGTATAATGTCTAATCCAAAATGTGAATAGAAAGTAGATTAAGCTATTTTAGCAAACCAAGTTGTTCAGCAATATCTGGGGTTGTTCTTGAGTTAAATTAAAATGTAGAGGTCAAATCATCAGTCAATTTCAATTGATTTTCCATCTCTATAAGATTCTACAATTTGTGTTTTGGGCAAACTACTTGGAGAGGAACTGGACAAAAGTAATGACTAATAAAATCCCTCTCTTCAAATAATTTTTGTTATCACTTAAATCTGTGTCTGAATCTATATGTCTCAATTTGGCTGAAAGCTTTGATGAGAATACATTGTCTATTAGTTTGGATTATTTTAAATATTCAAATAAATCTTACACCCGGATACACACACACACACACACACACACACACACAGACACACTGGTCTACTAATCTTTATTACTACAAAAGTTGAAAAAAGTCCTGGGCATTTTTCCCAGCTCTGTCTGGTTTCCCAACACCTGACTGGTGCTGTCCTCTTTCCCAAATATGTCAGAACATGTAATTCTATGCTTCTCAGTGAAGTCACAATTGAGAAAATTAATATCAATAATCTAGAAAAGGATAATTTCAAAAGAAAGGCAAGAATCCTGCAGCTAACCCGAGTCTCCAGACAGAAGACCTCTTCCATCTCATTCTTCCTTCCTTTGGTTGGACATTTTTTCCTGTGAGCTCTGCTTGGGAACCTTCTGTCACCTCATCTTCTCAGTAACCTTTTTTCACATTACATTATAGTCTGAGATGATCTGTATCCCCCATCTGATCACAGCTAAAAAACTGAACCATTTTAGATTCATATGGATCTCTGTATCCAACTGCTTTAGCTGTTGTTTTATATAGGAGACACAGTGTTTATTTGGAAAGTGATTTTGTAACTTCCATGTTCTATTTTTAATCTGTTAATTAACTCATATATCATAAATGTGGCAATACCTGGTGAACTCATTATTGGTTGCATTATTCTGATATAATCCTATTCTAGTAATGATTATAGTATGTATCACCTTAACTTTTATCACATTTTTTTTTTCCTGAAACCATTTTTGTGAGTGGAAGGATTATTTAGCAACATAAGCATTTTAATGTAAAAACTCATGATGATGTAAAAACTCATACTTTTCTAAACTGCTGGGGTTTTTATGGTTGTTTTTTATGTTTTTTGGGGTTTTCTGATGGGTTTTTTTGTTTGGTTGGTTTGTTTTGCTTGTCTGTTTTTAAGTGTTTGTTTGTGCGTGTTCTTTTCATTTGGTTTGTTTTTTTCCCTGTGAATTTACTAGATATTAGAAACATTGGGCCTAAGTAATGGTCTTTCTTTGCAATGATGACCTAACTCTTGCATTTTTCACGTTAACTGAGTAGGACATATTAAAAATAGTATGAATATCCCATTTCTTTCTATGTGTAGATTCTTATCCATACATTTCTTACCACTAGTGAGTCTTTCCTTGAAACTTTTGAAAGAATGATATATACATAAAGCATTCACCACAGACAGACCTGAAATTATCTTGTAATCCTTGCCTGTTTCAATTCAAATGTTGGTCTGGTATCCACAGAATCTCATGTGTGTTTGTGTTCCCAGCTACTGTAGTAATTACACTCCAGCTGTATACTAATACATGTGGTTTGTTCTCATCAGTTGCAGATTAAAATGGAGATCTTCAGAAAGTTCTTTGACATGAACTTCAGGATATTGACAGAAGATGAGCACAATTCTAAAGAGTATTATGAACTAAGAGCTTTTTATCGAAAAGTGTGTCAATGAAACATTTGGAAAACTATTGAAATAACCCTCATTAAAATTTGGAATTTGAGTGGGCTTTCAGTAATAAACATTCCAGCTGTAAAATATTAATAGACCTTCACCATTCCCTTTATTTAGTGAAATAAAAAAAATAGAAAAAATGTGAACACTGAGATTTTTGCAATTATTCAATAACATTTAGGCAATATGCTGTTCACTGAGTGTGTAAATTATTCTGAATACTAACATAACACCCTGCTGAATCACTGTGAGCTCCAGCTGTACTGGAAGTTGCTTTGACCTGTCTATAGTTGCAATGTATGTTTGGACAGATTATATTCCTCATATTCTATTGTCTGAACTCTCTGTTCATATGGAATAATTATATTGGTAGTAGTGATACTTATGAATTGTTTATTTCTTCAATGAAGAGAAACTTCATAAGATGTTGCAGATATACTTTTTAATTTGGAGTTAATGAAGGAGGCGACACTCCATTTTAAACCCAGCTCAGAGCCTCAAGAAACATCTTTACATAGACGTGTTTCTAAATTTGGATAATGGGTTATCCTTCAGAAGCCCTGTTGTAGCCTAGGACACATGTAGGAGTACAGTTCTTACAGAAAAGTGGGGAAGAGTTGAGCTCCCCCTTTCCAAAATTGAAACTATCTCTCAAGTCCAGTATCCAAACCCAGAAACATGAACCCTACACATCTAATAAAACCATTAGTCCAAGGCAACAGGACCTGCCACTGATCCTGAGGGCAGTGTCACATCTGGGAGGTTAGCACCTTGCTGACAGCCAGGATTTCTGACACTTTGTCACCTCTCCACCCCCTTTGCCTAGTCCCACGTTCTCAGATGCCTTTCCAATCTGTTTGTACTCTGATGGAGATAACCACAACATCATGTCAATGAACTCATCCAAAGGGAATATAAAACTAAGCAGACATTATAAAAGTTCTCATTGTAGCTGTGTTTTTCACGTAACACCCACGTACTTTATAACAGAATTCACAGTCTTAGAAAATAATGTATTTTTCTCATGAAGAGGTACTCCTTGGGGCTTATTTTATATGTAGAAAATCTAATATCTTAGAATTGAAAGGACACTTGTGAGAAGCCATGAGTTTGCATGTCATTGCCGAGAGTCCTTCTGAATAACAATGGCTTTTGCCATATATAAATTTAACAGGAGATGCTCTCTTTGTTTGCAACTACTAAAAGCTGATATGCATTTTAAAAGTGTATGGTCTAGAGAGCTAAACCTGTATTCCATAACATATTTAGATTCTCCAAAGGCAATGCTGGACAAAGACTGTTTCAAGCTAGCATCAAAAATTTTTGGACTTCTGAATGCTTCATAAACTGTTGCATAAACCAAATCTTTAAAATGATCATGTGAACAAGTGTATGACTAGTGTAAACATGCATACATCTACAGGCATGAGATTCTTGTGGCTCCAGAATTTGTATTCCCCCACTTCATTGAGACAGCTTTAGCTTAGCACAATTTCAGTCTAATCAGTCTCCTGACAGAACTTATGTAATTTTCTGTGACAAGCAAAATAGAAAAGCATCTGAAACATTTTTCTTAGCTTTACTACTATCAGCTTCCAAAATTATTTTGTTAGAGATTTACACATTGATAATCAACATGTATTTTCCTATTTGTCTCAGGATTTATTTTCTTTTTGGTCAGAAAACTTATAGGTGCAGGCGCTGAAGGGTGCATACTGACTTGGTAACACCCAATAGCTAATTACTACTTCCTTAGCACTGACACTGTGACTAGAAGTGACATAACTAGTGAGACTAATCTTAATTTTCAGTGTGATTTTCACTTTGAAAAAGCAGTCTGATGTATTTTTAAATTGGTTTAATCACACCCCAACCCCCACAGACAATTTTTTCACCAAATACTTCAGAGGATATATAAGGAAAAAAGATATATTTTTTAATAAATATATTTTTTTAATACAGAAAATTCTTTTCCCACTGTTATTTTTTTTGGATCTAATCATCAAAATGATCAGTAGTAGACATTACTTTCAGTACCAGTATAAAACCTTTAAGTGTTCACAAAAGTGTGTTCACAAAATTGTATTTAATTAATATATTTTGGTCAAAATGAAATATACTGAAACTTCACAGAATCATAGAATTTAAAGGCTTTGAAGGGACCTTAAAAATCCTCTAGTACCAACACTCCTGCCATGGGCAGGAACACCTCCCACTAGAACTGGTTGCTCAAGGCCCTATCCAACCTGGCCTTGAACACTTCCAGGAATGGGACATCCACATGCTCCCTTCTTAGTTGTCTTGTCTTCTGCACCACCCAGAGGAAAAAGAAAACCCCTATGGTACTTTCTGTTATCTCAAAACATGAACCTGAAGTCTTGCCTGCTAGTCTTTGATATTGTCACATCAACACCTACTCAGAACTTGTAATTTCAAGAAGATTGGTGTAATTAAAATACTGTGAACAGAGGTTGTTCCCACCAGTTGCAAGCTATTTGCTTGATAAGGGTTCTTATCCTTATTACTTGGCACCTACTGTACTATCAGATATAAAATCTACATTATTTTTAACACCTGATTAATCAGTGTTTAATTAGATGATATTAGTCATAGTGGTCCCTGTTAAAAATAAAAACTAAGCGAGGGATTTATGATAATAGCATTCCAATTAAGCTTCAGCCAGTGCTATTCCCTATCACTCATGGGACTCCCTGGGAGACAACCCAATAAAGCAGTTAGTCTCATTAAGTGGAATATGGTATATATTGTCTTATATAGTAATGAGAAGATTAAATATTGTCTCTCTGAATACAGACTCTTTTGTTTCACAGTGATTCAGTGAGGCTGTGATCACTGAGGGCAGGGCAGGACCAGCCTTTATCTCATTGAAATGAGAAATGGTACACCTGTTTTCCTACCATCTGGCTTCTGACATAATTCCATAATAATAGTCATAACCTCACGAGGCATGAATGACGTGAAACCAAACAGATTTGCCTGAATTTAGACAAAGTCTAAAAAATAACATGTGACAGAGCAATAAAACTTAGGACAATCCAAAAATGAAAGATGTGCAAGGAATGATAAGGAGCCATGAAACCATAGACCAAAATTTCTTTCAAACAACTGGAGTGTCTGCTGTGAAAGAAAAGGTCTTGAAGAAAACCAGAAGTTTTCATCAGGACCTGTCCTGTGAAAGGACAAGGGGGAGTGGCTTCACAATTACAGAGAAATGTTTAATCCAAAAAAGGAAAAGTGTTTTTATTTCCAAAAGCTTTATAAAATGTCCTTGGCTCTTTATCTTAGAATATATTAACAATTTTTAAGAATCTGATATTAACTTTGAATATTAGGCAACTTAAAAGTGTAGAACTCATCAGCAAGTTTTAGACTTTTATATATATATATGTATATAGAAGTGTCCTGATGTTAATATTTGCTTTCCACACTTTAACTTTAAAACTTCATCTTTAACTTGCAGACTAGGGTTTCATTTTTGCTTTTTGACAGCTACTTGTCAAAGCACTGAGATGAATTATCCATTTTGCACAGTCTACTCTTCTGCAGGTCTACCAGCACAAAAGCCCACTAGAACTGTGGAAAGAAGAACATCTAAATCTCATCAATTAAATCCTGGAATATGGGGAATTTGGGAAATCCTGGAAATTTGGGGAATCATCCTCAAAATGTAACAACATGGTAGGTATTTAGAATATGTAAAGTTTTCCATTATGTACTCATCATAATCTCTCTGTATCATAACATTGTGCTTAAAATCATAGGAGTGACACTAAAGTGCAGAAAAATTCCTTGTAGTAGCCACTACATCAACAGTGAAAAATGCTGTTGTTGCATCATGGAGGAGTGGACTCTCTGGTTAAGATAACTTTTCACAATAGTTGATGCAAGGGGTTTCTCCTTGACCAGGAATCACTTCGAGATTTTTCTGAGCAAAAGCCTGAGTGAATACATCTAGCTGCAAACAGGGCAGGCAGATATCACACTGGTTTCTACTCACTGAATTAAATTTTTGGTTTTTTTCAGGTCATCCAAAGAACACAAGCGACAATTACACATATTCAAGCCAGCCTTTAGACAACGTAATGAAAACAGTAGCCAAGGAAATAGTGTTTTGATCTAGATTTAAACTGTATCCAGAAAATGCCATAAATTCAGAATAGAATCACATGAATTCCTGTGTAGCCACACAATTTTTGAATATTATTTTATGAAAAAGTGTCACTGTTTCTGATAGCTGCATTTCCACACTTTCTGAATATCTGTTCCTATACTACACTTCTGTGTCATAAAAACTGTGCCCAAAAAGCTCATATCAAAGGATTAAACTGCTACAGGTCAAATTTTCTCACATTGAGCTATCTGAAGATTTTACTCATTATTAAGGAAGAATGGTTACATTGTATTTTACAAAGGCATCTTAAATTATTGCTTGAACAAAACAGAAAATAAAGTGAAGACCTAATTTTGCAGATCTAAAATCCAAAAACATTGCAGAACTACTCAGAATGAAAAAGGAGCAAGAACAGTATTACTTTCTGCCTACATTTGTTGCCACCAAAATAATTTTCGAATTTAAATTACTGAAAAAATTTCAAAGTGTTAAAAGTAGTTTATGAGCTACAACTGTTCAATCCATAGCAATATCTCTACCCTACTTGTTATTTAAAGTGATTTAACAGGCAAACAGATTAATGTATACAGCTGGGAACTTTGATTCTAATAAAATTGCTGCTTCTCAGACATGGAAAGAACAAAGTGAAATTAAACTTGTACTTTATGGTTTTTACCCAAATCTTTTATTCTGAGAAATGAAAAAATCCATACTTGAAATGAAAACTTCTATTTGTTTTTTGAAATAATATATCTCTTTGTTCAAGTGGAGCTCTTTATCGATATGAATAAGTTTATTTTGGAACTGAAGGATGTGAGCCAAAAGAATTTTTTTTAATAGCATTTCACTATTGAATTTTATGATGATCTCATGTGAAGTTCAATAAAATATATCCAAGAACAATTTTTTCTTCACATAAAAATAATTTGCTCTAAGCCCGTGTTCATCTTATTACAATCCTCTTACCTTATTATTGCACCATTTGCAAGAAAAAAACCATCAGAGAATTTATTTTTAGTACCTATCTTTAGAAATGGAAGAGTATCTGTGCCCTTTAATGTTGTACATTCAAGTTCTAAATATATTTTATAACCAAGTAGGATTAAAATGGACCTAAAGTGTGGTTTCTGAGATACCAGTAACATCAATTAAAAAAACCCCAAAGCCAAAACCAAACATGCTGATCACATAGAATTTCTGAAGGGCTAATAGTATATGCTTTGCTTTGATAATTCCATATGCATAATTACAATTTTATAATTTTCACTTATAGTAATGATGTTCAAACCCTATGATATGTTGTTATTCAATGGAAATTGAAATAACATGGAATTCATAATGGTTTTTAAGAGGATGATCAACTTGTATTACCACATCTCATTGTGAAGGTACTACAGAAAAAAATTTAGGAATTATTGTATCCGTATATGTAAAAATAGATTCTCCCCACTTGCTTCAGGGAAGAGTGAGAATTAGGGTACATATTTGAACTGGAATGCAATTACTATCAATTACTAATTAATTAATAGCATTAATTACTATTAATTAGTAATTACTATTGGGTAACAAATAAAGATTGCAAAAAATATAACTTCTTTGCATCTTTTTTCTAGTATATATAATCAGAATGATTTTTTTAGTTATTTTTGTTACTGTGTCTTTTTCTGAACTCATGTGTTTCAGACTGTTGGTCAGTAGTATTCCAGTAGCAGTTTAAGAATCCAGACATAAATATGTTAAGGGCATGAATATAAACTAAAAAGGTTAATAATCTATTCATTAAGCAATGGCTGACTGAAAGAAATATATAAAATATTAATATTAAATATAAAATATTAAGGCTTTTAAAAAATTGATTTGCATCAGAATCATTGCTAGTCCAATCTTTTTTTTTTTTCCCCCTGAAGAAATGGTGGTTCATTGAGGTGCAATTTGCACTTAAAATATGAAAATTAATATTTTTGTTTTCTTTGAGAACTGAATTTGCCAGCAAAAAATGGTGAAATTATTTATGAACACAAATCTATTATATCTATATTCTCATTAGGAATTCTTAAGAGACAAATAATGTAGGAAAGGTTAATTAATTCATCTTTTATCTTCTATGTCAAAATCCAATTTCTACAAAACCTGGTGTATTTCATCAAAACATAACTTAGTCTCACAACTGAATTTTTTCTGTATAATTTATTTTCCTTTTTATCACGAACACAAAAAATAAAGTAATGAGACCCTTTGCATGTGGTTTGGGGCACCACAGCATAAAGATATTAGATATAGATATATATCTAATATATATCTATATATATAGATATATATAGATATATAGATATATAGATATAAAGATATAAAGATATTAGAGAGTGTCCAAAGGAGGGCAGCACATGGAAGGATTCCTGTGCAGGGCCAGGAGCTGGGCTTTGATGATCAAGGGGAGTCCCTTCCAGCTCAGGATATTCTATGATTCTGTGTTAAAAGAATTAGAGAGCACTGTGAAATTAGACCCAAGTTTTCTGTATCCTCAAGGTGCAACCATCCCTCTCTGGACATGTACTCTATGCTTTACTGACTGTATCTTCAAGAGACAAGTGAGAGAATTTTACACCAATCAGTATCAAAGGTATATATGACTTGAGTCACTCAGCCTTCCATCTAAACACAAAGAAATAGTGTAAAAGTAGCTTTAGATATAAAGAATATATAAAGCTTGAGAATCTAAAAACTTAGGGAAAACTTAGGCAAGGCTCCATTATAACTGCTGAGATCAAAGGGGTGAATGCATCTTCTCGCCCATAGAGACACCTGTTGGTTAAAAAATGTACTCCATGTGTGCTGAATACTTTTATTTGGAATTAGAGCTTGTCTGTTTATTGGCTTTTTTGCAGTCAGGTACTATCACTGACCTTCACCAGTCACAGTTTTATATTAATGAAGAGTGTTATTCCATAAGCTGATAGTGTGAGTCCTTCTGGGGGGCTGGCAGTTGCCAGCAGTGGGGAACATAGATAAAGAGGAAAACCTACTGAGGGGCCACAGAGTGGGAATACCCTCACAGGGGTCTGTCTCCCTTATGCTGTGGGCTGTGTGTCCCTAAACAAGTCAGAACCACCCTCCAATCCAGCAGGACTGTCCAGTGAAGGGTCCCCATAACTGGACACTGACAGACTGGTCGGACACAAGGGACTCAGCTTTCCTGGGACACTGACAGACAAACTCAGGGCTGGGAAAATCTCTTCTCAAAAGTCCATGCTACTTCATTGCATCTGAGTGCTAGGCTGACTTTGAGAAATCACCACATTTATATTCCTGGCAGGTTCTTCAGCCCTGCCTGAATTGTACCCTGTGCTTATTACAAACTGGATTCTGTGGTTAAGGGGTTTTTCTTTACAGTATTACATCTCCTCACATATCCACAGTCCATTGTGAAACCTCTTGCTCTCCCAATCAATTATTTGCAGCTACACTTATCTACATTTTACCCAGCTCAAGTTTACCCAGTTTGTACAGCCATGTTTTAGGTGCCCAATCCCCCTCACCCTACATTTCCATAGTTTTAAAGTTCTCAAGTGCGTAGTTACCTTTGAGACAGAAAAGTTTCAATACAGAGTTTCATTCATGACAGCTGAACCTTGAGTTTTTCTGTTTGGTTTTGTTTATTTGGTTTTGATTTGGGGATTTTTTAATGTATATGGTGTTTGTAGAGGGCTTTTATATAAAATCCTCGGATGCAGCTGTAGGATAACCTGCACATTAAATCAAGGAATTTGGAGGCTTCAGACACAAACCAGCTCCTGATCAGGGAAACAGAACACACAGAGTGCTGGTGTTTAATTGTTGCACAGGCTGCTGGAATTGTAAGCAGCCAAAAAAAAAAAAAACAAATAAACAATCCAATCCCACAAATCCTCATATACAATAGGAAAGCACCCACCGAACACAAAAGAGGTTTTGACGTGTTTTACACCTTCACAGAATTTCAATAATTGATAAAAGCATACCTACCACCCATTCTGATGAAATTTAATACAATAATTAAATAATACAGTTATAGAGTTAATAAAATGTCATGTAGAATGGATATCTTGCTGTAAAAAAGTAAAGTTAGTGAAAGAAGCATATACTGGTCTAATGGATAATATATAAAAAAATGAGTCCTGTATAGAAAGCACAACTTAAACTCATATCTTACTTTTCATGGTACAAATAAGTTTCTCAGCTTCTTTTAGAAAAATTATGTTCTCTTTCCTTACAATAAGTTAAGCAAATTATACCTTACCATAAAAAAATATTTAAAAAACCAAACAACTTGTTTTGAAGTGTGGGGGTTGGTATTATCAGGAATAGGGAAAGTCAGAGACTACAGTTATTGAAAGATCAACACATAGGTTCAAAAGTCATATTCTGTGGGGTGGCTTGTTTGGTTTAATTTTGGAGTTTTTATTTAGCGACTCCCATAGATTTAAATTTTGAGAGACACTTACTATAATATTGTCTATAATTATACTGTGTAATCTGGTAGTTCTAAAGGAATCTGAACCTTTGTTCAAATAAACTTATTTTTTTTTTTAGATTCTTTATCACCTCAGGGGCAATAGTATCCAGCAACTAAAGTAGTTACTCCCCAGGGCTTTTCCCTCCCACAGTTTTTTTCCTCAAAGAAACCATTCTGAATATGGATTTAACACCTCAAGCAGAATAATTATCATAAAAAAAACCAACCTGTAAAATCACGAGGAATACTACATGCAGTGAGATATTTAAATAGGTTCAACTAAAAAAATCCCTTCTTGAAATGCAAAGATGGTGACCACCCTGCCACACATGGTCTTACTAAGGGAGTTTGGCATGTTTCAGCTAAAAATGCAGAGGTTGAAGATGTATGTGATTGCATTCTGCAAGTACAAAGCAAAAACCCAAAGTCACCCATGGGAATAAAGAGGTAAAGTTAAGGCGCTGTTGGCACAAGGACAAATGTCAGTACAATTACTCCCAATACCAGAAATTGGAGTGAGAATGTCTACTGTGTGAACAAGATTAAAACTCAAATTCATCAAGACATGGTTTAACATTAATCATTGATTACATGACACAGCTGCTTTGACAACAAAGATGTCAAACCCTTCACTCAGCCCTTCCAAACCTATGTTTCTATGGGGCAAGAGAGAGCAAAACCATGGCAAAGAAAAATAGGGAAAAAAGGGTATTGCAGAAATCACTACCACTTGGAAGAATAAATCCTTAACTAATGTAGTATTTTGGATAGTTTTAAAGAAATAAATCCACTTGGAATTTTCACTTGAATTCCTAGTGTACTCCTTCTTGGTATGCTGACTGTCCAACTCCAATCTAAAAACTTTATTCCCCCTTTGACTTTAAAGAGGCCACTGGTGTGAAACTGCAATTTACATGTTAATAGAGGTCTGCTTCAAGCAATGTGTGACCGCGAACAACCAGTCAAGCTAACGACTATATTTCAAAATATTCCAACAAAAAAATTAATGAAAAAGATATTAATGCCTTCAGAGGTAAAAACTTCCCTTGCTGCCATGCAAGTGAAATAAAAAGCAGAATAAAAAACCCTCTTTATACAGTGTTCTTATATATTCTTTGCTTTAAGCACAATAAAACCAGACAGAACAGTGGAAGAAAAAGAAGAAAACAGAAGAAAACAGCAACTAAATATCATTCTATATAAGCAATTAGCTAATCATTATTTCAGGCTCATTGCCTTTTTAGGAAATACAGTTTTAATATATGCAATAGATAAAACATTTTCAGGTTACTGAGGTGTCACTGATGGACACAATGTATTGAGGGTTTTTCAGATAATGTGACACACACAGCTGTTTCATGAGGCTAAAAGCCTTTATTTGGGGGTTCTTAACCCCTTTTTGTAAGGTGTTTTGGTCCAGGTTACATGATTTCACAATAAGCCAACATCCCCTTTGGTCCCATTGGTGGGACCAGAGAAAACACACCAAGGAAATCTGTTCAATATTGTTTTGTGAAATATCTATTTACAGTAACAAAATCCTGGGGAGAAAACTGTTCCCAGGAACTTTTCCCCTGGGAACAGATGAGCCCGTGACAGGCTCATACTCTCTCAGGCTCAGAAATCCTGTCCACACTGAGGGATTTTGATGCTGGTGATTATTCAAGGCTGAAGATCAAGCTCTGATTATAAGCCCCTCTATGGAGGGCTGGCCTACCAACCTGATTGTTGTAGCTAAATAAATTATTAATTGGAGCATTTAAAGTTTTCTGAAAGACTTATATCTTCTTAAAAAGTTATTGTAACATCTGAATTTCTCCATTAAAATAAAAAATATTTGTTGCCCTATCAACTGAAGATAAGTTACCATTTCAAAACTGAGCTACCCATTTAGCTGCTGCCTACCTGTAAGTAGTCAAATATGTATTTGCTTAAGCTGATTGGATGTAGACAACTTTGTGGGAATAACTATACAACAGTGCTTATGAGAAGCAATCTGACAAGACATCCCATCAGTGAGAATTTAAGTCTGTAGTTATTTTCTCTCAGACATGTAACATTAAGGTCAGGAAATCAGAAGTGATGGTTCATGCAGCCTGGAAAACTGGGCAGATTTCTGACTGTTATGATGCCCTCACTTTTTAGGTGGCTATACCTACTGCAAAGGACACCATTGTTTATGTTATAAACATCCAAGTGGCTCAGCTGTTCTCTGACTGCCTCCTCCTGGATAACAAGGGACCATTCTGCTCCCTGACACCATCTACCAGCCCAGGAGGACAGCTGTCCTCCCACTAAAGACTGGGGCAAAGAAAGTGTTAAGCCCTTCAGCCTTCTCCTCATCTGCAATTATTAAGTTCTCTCCCTCATCCAGTAGAGAAGAAAGTTTGGTCTTACCCTTCCTTTCACTTTTAATATATTTGTAAAAACATTTCTTATTATCCTGTACAAAAGTTGCCAAATTAAGTTCTAACTGAGCTTTGGTCTCCCTAATTTTTTTCCTACATGCCCTAGCAGCCTCCTTAAATACTTCCTGAGAGACCTGACCCTCCTTCCAAAGATGATACATCCTCTTTTTATTCCTAAATTCCTCCAAAACCTCCTTGCCCATCCAGGCTGGATGTTTGCCTCGTCAACTCATCTTTCAGCACACAGGAACAGTCTGTTCCTGTGCCCTCAAGATCTCTGTTTTGAACCACACCCACCTTTCCTGAACTCCTTGTTTTCAAGGGCTGCTTCCCAAGGAACTCTCTGAAATAAGTCTCCTAAACATGAGTGCAGAATGTAAAAGTCTTATTGATGTTCCTCCTGATTTCACCAAGTACCAAAAACTCTATAATTTCATGAACACTATGCCCCAAGTGACCTCCGACCACCAGATCTGCCACCAGCCCATCTCTATTTGTTAACAAAAGGTCTAACATAGACCCTCCCCCTGTGGGCTCACACATCAGCTGTGACAAGGAGCTGTCCTTCACGCACTCTAAGAACTTCCTGGACTGCCTCTTTTCTGCTCTATTAAGTTCCCAGCAGATGTCTGGTAGGTTAAAGTCACCTACAGGAACAAGGGTAGTGATCCTAAGCCATTCTCAAGCTGCTTGTAGAATGAGTTTTCCACCTCTTCCTCCTGTTTGGGTGGACCATAACAGATTCCCAGTAGGATGTCAGCCTTGTTGGCCTTCCCCTTAATTCTTACCCACAGGTATTCAATGTCATCGTTGTTAGTTTCAATACCCATGGCATCAAAAGCCTCCCTAATATAAAGGACCACCCCTCCACCTCTTCTCCCTTTCCTGTCTCTTCTGAAGAGCTTCCATTATAGCGCTCCAGCTACTTGAGACATCCCACCACATCTCCGTGATGGTGACTACATCACAGCTCTGCTGTTGCACCATGGTCTCCAGCTCCTCTTGTTTGTTACCCATGCTGCGTTCATTGGTGTACATGCACCTCAGCTGGGCTGCTGGTTTCACCTCTAACTCAGGCTTTACACCCTTGGGCCTGCTTCCAGACAGGAATTACATCAATTACATTTGATCTTATTATAAGTGCTGGTCCAGTGAGGAGAAAAATCACTACTTTTTTATTGTTTGCTGTACAAAACTGTCATAAACTAAAGTGTTATACAACTTTGTCAAGGCCTTACTCAGTTTTTATTCACATCAAAACTAGTGAAGGACAGTTTTAAGTTCCTTCCTTTTTCTACCTCCAAATGTCACTTCCAAAGTCTTTATGAATGTTTCAAACGTGATAAATATCTTGTATACGCACACAGAGTGGGAGACATCACACTTACATCATAAGAGAAACTCAATGTGTCAAAAGCACAGTAACGAATAACTCTACAAACTTGTGTCACCAGCTTCTTTCAAGCTCAGACAGATGTGTCTCAAAAGTAGTCACCATGTAAAGGCAGCCCAAACATACATAAATATCTTGGTATATCAGAAGTTGTTGGTGATTAAATTTTCTTGGTTGGATTCGTTGTTTGGTTCATTGTTTTGAACTCAAATGTTGATTTTTTTTTTTTTAAATTAACTGATTTCAGAAGTATGAACATCAATCATATCCTTTTTTATGTATTAAATAAACTACAAATTGTGAACTAATCTAAAGAATTGTACTGTTGTAAAGTTTGGTGTTGCACTCTATTTGTACCTAATTTTTATCATTGTTTTGCTACTGTAATTGTGCCAGTTACCCTTGTTTTGAAGGCTGGAATTTATTACATTGTGGCAGAAAAGGCCTCCTTTCCATGGAAGTTCTGCTCATAAATAATGAAGACATCCCTCTCAACATCTATCAACACTATTTTTTTCAAGTACAGATCCAAAACATACCCCCACAGTAGCTACTGTGAAGCAAATTAACTCTATCCCAGGAAAAAACAACCAATAACACAAATATCTTTGAAAATAAAAGTGCAGATATCTTAACATTTCTTACAGCTGCAACCAAACTGACCATAACAATATATTTATCACACTGGAAAATTAGATTGATACTTTGGTCTGCACAGTACAGTCTAACATCACCACACCATTTTATATTGCTTTTTTTGTCTTTAGAATATGCCATCACTTCTTAAAAAAAGGAAAAAAAAGGTTTGGATTCAACTTAGAAACCCTTTATTTTTTTTCCCCCCAGGATGGGGGATGATGTGGGAAGAGGAGGAAAGACTATTTCAATTGGAAGGGATGGATGATGATCACCTATTCCAACTGCCTGATCACTTCAGGTGTAGGCAAAAATTCAAGGACATCATGGGAAGGCATTGTCCAAATGCCTCTTGACAGGTCTGGGTCATGGACCATCTCCCCAGGAAGTCTGTTCCAGGGTTTGGCCTCCCTCTCAGTAAAGAAATGCTTCCTCATGTCCAGACTGATCCTCCCTAGGCACAGCTTTCAACCTTTACTGGTAGATCTGCTTTATCAGTGCCCAGACAGCTTGCACATTTCAATGTAGGTTGTGTCCAGAAAAATCTTTTTATACAATACCCCTGACTACTTCAAGCACAGCAGCTATGCAGCCCAAGAGAGAAAATGAAACTCATTACTTCATCACAAATAATGTGCAGGATCTGAAACAAAATAATTAATTTAAATTATTCTGTAATACCAAAGACAGTGTATTATAGACTCAAATGGAAACCTCTGTGGCTGCACTTAACCTCAAAGAAGGAATTATGAAAAAGCAGATAGGAGGAATAATGTTGCAGTGACACTGGTGGTTGGGTTCTTTTCCCCAGGACTGAGATTGATGATAGAGAGATTGTTTTCTCATGCTTGGGCTTGGTTGTTTATTCTTTCCTTATCTATATTACATATACACAGAATACAAGGAGCTACATACACTAAGATAGAAAGGTGAAAAATGGAGAACGAAGAGTCTCTCCAAGGTCTTTTATGTGTCTATTTGTCCAATAATCAAATGCCAAGCAAGTTATTTTTCTTAGTGACCCAGTGACCTGACACCTGTGTGCTGCACTGCAGCATCTTCTATCCAATCACTCATTATCACCCAAAAACCCTTAGAAGAAGAAGATGAAGGAGGAAGAAGGAGAAAGGGACAATGCCCTAAATCCTCCATATTGTCTCTTATTCCCTAATATAGCTTAAACCCTAATCTCTAACTTTCTCACCCAGTGACTTAAGAAAACTCTATCTAACCTACACACTCACATTCCCAGTTTCTGTACTTTAAAAGCTGTCTCCATGGTGTTATGTTAACATAACAGTGCTCTTTTGGGTGTCAGAGCCAGGCAGCACAGATAAGGGCCCATTTTCTGTGCTTCTGACCCCAACAGGATAACTTAAAATTTAATCCTTTTAGGCATGAAGAGAACATTGCAGAGCACCCCACTTTTAGTGAAGCCTCGGTGCATATTACTTATTAAGACAGAATAAGTAATTGATGTGATTAAGTAGTATAGTAAGGGAAAGTATCAGAAAGAAGCAGCATATTCCAGAAATAGGAAGTTGTACTTAGATAAGAAAAAGAGAATCAAATTCTGAGGGGATAAATTAAAAAAAAACCTGCAGATAAACACTGTTTCCAAGTCTACCTGGAGTAAAAATATTGCAGCCTGTACACGTAGTCAGCTGATGACTAGTATAAAATGAGCCTTCAAAGAGGGAAGACTACTAAAGAAATGTAGTAATTTTTTTAAATTGGTGTTCATGGAGGAGAAAAATCCAGCAATCCATGCTGGAGCAACCTGTGGGAGGCTCAGCAGCTCTGCCTGAAGCTGCAGTGAGTATGAATCAGGCTAGAAAATGAAGTTTTATTTGAAAGCTCTTTAACATTGTGCTTAGCACCACTTTTATGTGAAGTGACAAAGGTTGCACCAAAAAAAAAGAAAAAAAATAGGAAAAAAAGTTCCAGGTACTATCCAGATAACTTGAAGCAAATAAACTAAATGTCTGTGAAAATGAAAAATCTATCAGTGAAAATCTTGGATAAAAAGAAGTCAGTACACATTGGATTGTTGGGAAAAGCCTCTTTAATTTCTTTAACAAGGTAAAAAAACTAGTAGACTTACTTTTCAAAGGCTTTCCCTAAAATAATTATAAAAGCTTTAAAGAAACCAAGTAATCGGGGGACAAGAGAAATGTTTTGATACAGCTAAATAATTGCTTTAAATAAAATGAGAAATTGATAATATTATATACTTATTTATTAAAATAAAACAAAACATGTACAAGGGTTAATAAGAAGGAAATATTTCTAATCATATCGTTACTGATAAAGATGAGGATGAAGGAAACAAATAAACTCCAAAAGGAAATTTTAATCCTCAATGCAAGTAAAACAGCTAATAAAATTTGCCAAAGACATACACATAATGAAAGGTGCATAAGTAATTATTCCTAAACTACATCATTCATGGAAGATGTAACAGCATTTTGGGGCTGTGATAGTTCTATGAAAACTTCATCTCAAAACTTATTAGCTGACAAAACTAAATTGACTTTTTGAGGATACTAAGAAACAATAAAAACACCTCTGAAAACAGCATTAAACTACCACATAAGTCCATGGTACATTTTTCTTTGAAGCACCGATTTCCCTGACTTAAGGTGGATTAATAAATTGGGGAAAAATATTAATTGTTTAGGAATGCCTAATCAGAAAACTAAGCTTAGTATGGTATGAGAGATCTATAAAATTCAGGAGCACAGTTTATTTGTCATGTCTTCCAACATAGGCACTAGGAGCCTACTAGTGAAATGATGAAAGTAGGAGGAACAAGGCTGAAACAGTAAGATAAGATGGCTTTTCACACAAAAACATGCCTGTGCAAACCCCTGCTGAGTTAGTGTAGATGCTGACAGTTCACACAGATTTGATGGAAGAAGACTGGACAAGCATTCAATGTTTTTAAGTAGAAAAAGCACAGCAGGTTCCAGAAACCCCAAAGCTAAAACAGTGGCCAGCAGAACTTGCTGGGTGAAGGATCATTTCTCAGTATCACTTGATCTATTTTCTCTCTTCCCTACACAGCTGCATGCAGCTGCTGCAGAAGGAAGGTTTCTGTATGACACAGACCCTTCCTTGGCCTGAGCCAGGGCTCTTGGTCCCGAGAGTGATTCTGCAGGACCTGGGCCTCTATAACCACTTGTACTAGCTAGGCTAGGGATGGCCTCCCAGTATTTCTTGAGAGGTTAAATCAAACAGGACTTGGTTGAGGTAATTATTAAATTATACAGGTGAGGAGAAAGAGAATGAGGTCAACGAAGGTTCTCTTGCACTCTCACCTTAGCCTCTCAAAACCCCCTTGATTCTTTAAGAATTTCACAGTCACTGCTGGGAAGGAAAGGGAAGGTGATAATAATCTTTCATGATTTTAAATATTCTCCTGGTATTGCCTTATGTTGGCAACTATTTTATATGCCTGGTCACCTCAGGGATCAATTAGACAAAAATCTCTAGAGTAAAGTCCCAGTGCAACTTTTCCTCATGATACAACATTCCCAGAATTTCAACATGGACCAGACACACTTGATGCTTTTGAAGCACTACAGTAAAGTAAGGCAATATATTAAATAATATATTATAGACAGAACTTCTGAATCTCCACTGTGCTAGAAGGCAGGAAAGAGACAAATAAAAAGAAGAAAGGAAACCCACAATGCTTTGTCCTCACCTTTATACATTTGCTGTGGGAATTCTTATTTTCCCTTGCAACTGTTCTCCTGCATGAAGGTCCTTCTGCCATATGTCAGCACAACTATTAGGCAAAACTTAATTTTTTTTTAAACATTTCACTTGACTCAACATTCGTCCATTGATTAGAATTCTTTTGAGAAGGGAAAATTTTGGACTGAATGATTAGCATATTAAACTCCTATATTGTTTTATTTTACTTTAGACTTAATCTAAAGAGAAAACAATGGGAAAAAAATCTTGTGAACGTATTCTAATTATCTTTCATATACATCTTTAGACTGATTTTTCCTGAAGAAAATAGAATACAGCTAGATTTTGGGGAATTATAATGAATATTTATTTCTAATTTTGTCTTCATATCACTATCAAGAAAAAATTTATTGATGCCAAGAGAAAATATTTGATGCTCAAAGGCTTTTAGGAAAGGGAATCAGACAGTTATACTAGATTAACATGTTAACTTGTCACATACATATTTTCAAGCAAGGCAGCTCTCAGTTGCTTTACTGAATACAATTGACATTCTTAAATAGATCCAGATCCTGATTGCAGATATAAACTTCATTCACGTTGCTATTGCTGCCACAGCTGGAGCAATTTGTACATCTTATTTCCAGCCATTCCTTCCCCATAAATTCCTCAAAATAGAAGCAAGCTTTTAAATGCTTTTGCACTAAAATTCTTTGCAACTACCTGACTTTAAATCCCTTTTTCTCTTATGGCTGGACATCCAGATGTGCTGAGATGCAGGGTACTCTTGCTTCCTCCAGAATAGCTGTTGGACATCAGCTTTGTGGTAGAAATTAACTAATCCAGGAAAGATGGAGTTCTGTAAAACTTCAGTGGGAACAGGGGTTGTAATCATTTTAGTTACTGTTGAAGGAAACACTTAACTAGAGTTGTTAAAATGTTACTTCTAATAGACTCACACAATTAAATATTTGTTGCAAAACAGATAAAATACATAATTTCAGTGTGTATTAAATATTAACGCTTGCTTGTCCTTCATCTTACTACCTCTTACAATTAGTTTAACAGATTTTGTACAAGATTTCAAAACAGCTTAAAATAGAATCTATTTTATTTTTTCTCTGCATTCCATTAGTGAAGTTATTGATACATACAGCTCCATAATTTATCCTTATTTCTTGCTTTCTTCTAAAGAATCTCTGCCAGTATCAGCATATTTTGTACTTTGTCACCTGTATTTTTCTAAAATGTTGATCATTATGCATTTTTAAAAGACACACAGAGAGGATTTCCTAATTTCCTTTTCTCTATCCCACTTTTCCTCTTTTCATGCCAAGAGAAAGTGCTGGGTGTCAGACACTGGCCAAACAAGACCATACATGTATATCTCTAGTCCATGAGAACATGCTTATCTATGATGCTCATACTCTGTGCCTGGCAGATTCTTCCAGAAGCAACAGCAGTTTTTCAGAAAATTCTTTTGCTTTTGTGCGTAATTTTTATTGGCATAGTCAGCATCTGACCAGTGGGGAAAAAAATAGGTAGAATAACCTGTTACATCCAAAAAATTATACTGGAAGGGTTTTAATTATTTATTATTTACGATTTTATTAAGGTGACTGAAAAAAATGTTGTTTTGAACTTTGACAAAACTAACAAACAGAAAACAATAAGAATTATAGATTTCTTCCTATCTCCAAGTTTACCCAAAGGAGGGTATGAATTTCATACTGCTTACATATTCACCTTACAGAGGTCAGCTATGTTCAGACACAGTCACAGGTTTGAAGCATTGAGGTATTTAGTGTATCTGAGCCTGAATTTCAAGTCTATATTTAAAAATTAAATTTAAAAAACCCCAAAAAACATAAAACCAAAACAAAAAAAAAAGGCAAAAGTCAGTCAATGTGTTCTTGAACACATTTTGCACAATCTAAGTCCTAAAAGCTTGAGTTTGCAGGGAAAATGGGCATTTCCATAGAAACACTGAAGGAAAGAAACCATGACATAAGAGCCTATAGCAGGGGATGTGTGGCAAAGATATGCTGGCTGTGAATCTTAGTAGACACAGAGTCCATTGGCCCTGAACTGCTGCTGACTTTTCTACAGCAGGTTTCTAAACTGCAGGAGTAAAGCCTGCTACTTCTGTATGTTAAAATTACTGTCCTTGACGAGACATTAAAAGGGGTTTTTAAGAGAGAACACTGAATAGTCTTTATCTATTAACCTTTCAAAGAGAAGAGTATCATAGGAAAGATCCATAGCGGAAGTCAAAGGGCCAGTACCTCTGCTAAGTGTAAATACAGGAAAGTGCTGCTGGCTGCTATTTCATTGGGGCATTTAAAATCAGCAGAACACCCAAACTGCCTTTTCTTTCTCCTACATTCTCTTTTCTTTCCTTTTTCACAGCCACTATTACAGCAGCTCCTCTTGGCATCTCTTTATGTGCAGAGAGTGGTTCTATTACTCATGCCTCTTCTTAGCACTTTAGAACTGGTCTAGGAATATCTTTGTTTCATCTGAAGTATGTCACATAAAGTTTTTTTCTATTAAATCAAGAAATAGTACAGCTTGCAAGAGAAGTTTATTTAATACTTTGAATCCAATTTGAGTAGACATCGATTGTCTAAAGACAAATAATTATGTTGAATTATATCAGGAAATCAGAAGTTTACTATGTTATTTTAACAAAATTAAAAATAAATCTCTTTTTTTCTAGAAGAATAAAAATAAACCCAAAAACCCCAAGAAAAATTAAATATTTAAAAAGATATATTACCCTGCAACTACTTTCAGGTTATCTGTTCAATTAATATTTTATTGTTAAAAGGTTAAAACTAGGGAGAAAAAATATTTTTAAAAATAATAATATTAATAACAAAAATAACAATAGTAATAACAACAGTGTCTAATTTCCTAACTCTTGTGATTGCTTTCTACTCTTTCAGAGTTATATATCCTCTTAACTACATGAAAGTAAGATTAAAAGCAAAGGATTTTTGGACCCTTTCTGGATTGACAGATACAGGTATACACAACTCCACAACTTTTCCTATTACTTCTTTGCTCTTTGTTTTTCATCTTAGTCAGAATTTGAAACAAATTGGGATGTGATTTTTGAATTCAGTTGTGCTACATAATTTATTATCAGGCTGCAGCTTAGGAGGAGCCTTGGGAAAGCTTCTGCAATATGAAATTACCTTCCATGGCAAATGATGTTAACATTTGGCTTGGATTACACCTCTAAGTGTTCTTAGTCACTTTGTATTTGTTACTCTGAAGGAGTTTAAAACTTAGAACATGTTGGGAGAAGTCCCTGACTGAATATACAGCTGTCCCAAGACAATAATCTGTGAAGTAAAGAAGCAAACTGGCAAACAGCTTTGTTATTGTTCTGGTAAGATATTTTATCATGATGTGGTACAATTTGTTTACCAACAAAAGTCAGTCCATTTCCCCTTGAAGATACACCCAGAATTCCTGAGATTTGCAATTTCTCACTAAGCTTTAAATTTATATAGAAACATAAATGCAATCTCAATGCAATGATGGTATATCATAGTTTTCCTGAGGATAATTATTCAACAAAAAAGAAGCAGGCCAGTGCCCAGAATGGACAGTTCCTCCCTGTTTGCTATTTCCAGTGAAACTGATAAAAGCTACTTTTTTTTTTTTTTCATGATAGTAATATAAAAGGATCCATTGAACAAAAAACTCTGACCATTATCTATTTAGATGTAAGTATTGAAGCACCTGTAGTGTTAATCATCTTTATGTGACTATTATGTAAACAGAATCCCATGACAAGGACGTGGCTGAGGAAATAAAAATGGTGTTCAAACCAAAAGGATGGTGGAATGTATCTAATGGCTGAAAATGTAGAGGCTTCTAGGTCTTACTGTGTTCTCTTTAATTCTATGCAAAAGAGAAGCAGCATGACAAGGAGTGACAAAACATACAGTGAACATCTGAGAAAGATGACAAAAAATGAGACATATATGTAGTCTCTTAAACAAAATATAATAGATTAAGCTCTAGTATATATATATATATATAACCTATAGACATATAATTAATGCATGGGTAATAGAGGCAAGAACCAACTCTATAGCTAAGTCAAATCCATTTAACTGACCAAGAAGCTTCCTTGGGTGTACTGGGAGATGGATGAATTAGTAAATGGCTAGTGACTACATTTGTATTTAATTCAGAAGATTTGTTACCTACTATCTACAGAGACATATGAAACAGATAACAGTACAATATGGTTTCTAGGAGGTTGGAGTGGCTGACTTATGTAAAAGGGAAACTAAGCGTATATGAATGTTAAAAGTTAAATAACGTTCAAAGAAACATTCAGTGAAAAGTCTAAGGTGAAAATGCTGAGAAGGAAGGAAGTAATTCAGAAACCCACAAGAATTATTAGGAATAATAAAAAAAGGTAAAAACCCACAAACTTTGAAAAGGAAAATTCAGTATATATCAAAACTGACCAACAGTAACAATTATTAATCTACTGAACAATTTTTCTCAAGGAACTCACAGAAAAGTCATTCAATTGCTATTACAGAAGAAATGAGATGCATTGTATATGACATGGCAAAATTTAACACTGAAAAAATTAGACTAGCTTTACTAGGGCAATTTTTCCTCTTTAGCACTGATATAGAACTAATTATATCTATACTTCTGTTATACTCCAAACATCTTTTCAAAAGCTGGAAGAATACAGAAGTTTTGATTAAATGAAATCTGTGCAATGAGGTTAATTTAAGAATTCCAAATAATTTCAACTATTGCTATAGTTTTGGCTTCCTGTCACTTGTTCTAGATGGAAAAGCACCGTGAAATTTCACCTCTGAGCTTTTTTATTGTTTTATTGGAAGTGGATATTCCTCTATCTTTCTCTGAAACATTATATGTTACAGCAGCTAGAAATCAAATGTTTTTGTGCAGTAGTGACACTGAACTCTTTCAGTTGTTTGTTTAGAGGGCTTTGCTCCCCTTCTGGAGATAAATGAATTTGCCAGGCAGGCAGGGCCAGGAGGGAATTTTCCTTTCATTGAGGATGGATGCAATTGCTTTTTTGTTCTGTTTCTTTGTTTTGTCTCTTTGTCTTACTTGCACTTCTGCAAAGTGCACCTTTCCTAAGCAACACAGAAGAATTTCAGTTTCCTTTTGGGTCCTGGCAAAGAATAGCTCTTCCTTGATTGCTGCTGCTCTCAACTACTGGCACACTGAGGTTGTGCTGTTTTGTTGTGTGAGTTGTGATAAATGGGGTATTAAATGGTTTTCTGTAGTGCACAGAGAGACTCTTCTGAGCTCATGTTTCAGCTTCCTTTGGGTCTTCTCGGAAAAGCAAAGGGCCACAGCGGTGATTGTCTCCTGTGTTCTATTCCTGTCTCCTTAAAACACAGCCAACATATTGCAGCAGCACTGTAAACTGCCTGTAGTTAGCAAAGTTACCCAAGCAGACTGTTCTGCATTTCTGCTCATTCTGACACTTCATTTCTCCCAGAAGAATGAAATGGGAAGTAAAAAGTTGTGTACACAAAGGAGCTCATGGATGTATACATAATATCCTGGATTGTTTTAGGCTTCGGCGACTTTGAGTTAGCACAGATTTCGTGTATAGCTCTTGAGTTGATGAAACATTTGCAACCTAATTCTGACATGGGTAAGCAGGCAGATATATGCTATTTCTTTTCCCATAGCAATGTCCAGTGAAAAGAAGGTCTGGATACAGATTTGCAAGCCTTATAAGAATAAAGCAGCATTTCCAGTGATTTGGCAGAATGCAGATATCAGTCACATCAAAATGGGGTCCTACATTAAGAAACAGTCTGAACAAGAGAATTGTAATGTAGTGTGTTCTCAGGGTCACAGCAGTACACTGTCAGCATGTATGTCTTCTGATCTATCTATCTATCTATCTATCTATAGACCTATATCCTGAAAAGTTGGTTCTTGCTGAAACAGTACAAGCTCTTAAAGATACTTGCATCAACAGCTCACATTAAAGACATAAAGGACAGAACACTAAACGTAATGACCACCGTGATCAAAGTTTAGAATCAAGAATAAGAGCAAACAGTACTGGTTTATGGTGATTTATTTTTTCCTCCAAGAGTGGTTAGATTTAATCCTGTAATCTGCATATTCAACTAACACATTTTTAACACTGGAAATGTGCAAAATTTAGTATTTAAATTACATATGGGAGATCAACACAGGAATCTGCTAGATTAGTGAGAAATATAACATCTTGAATAGAGGGAAGGAGGGAGGTCTTTCATTCCAGATGGGTTGAAGATTCTAGTGTCTGATCAATTATTTCTGTTGCTAGTATAGGTGTAACAGGCTTCAATCAAGACAAAAGTAACAAGCATTTTTAGGGTCAAGGAAACTGCTGGTACTTATTAGTTTTAACACTTCCTGAATGTACTTCTGGGGAATAAATTTCACTTCACATTGGAATTATATTTTCATGTATCACAGCTCCTTCCTCCACTCACATTTTACATTTTTCATGTAATTATAAGAAGATAACTTGATGTACCATTTTTTGACATATCTCACTGAGCTGTGCACATTTAAAACCTCTGCAGCTTAGTGGAGAGAAAAGAAGATAATAAAAGAGTAAGTCACATGCCAAAGTCTTTGCTCATGTACTAAAATAAAATTAATTTGAGTTATATGTAATACTTGAGCATATTTCACTAGATTATTTGGCTGCATATCTCCTTTGTGCATTGCTGTTTTTCATACAGAACATTTTGTCACATAAATATTTGGTCTTTGAAGAAGAAGAGTTCTTTTTATTTGAAAATTCTTATCAACATATATTTTCTCCTCCTCCTCATATCTGTTATGGAAAGAAAGAAAACAAAAGCTCATATTTTTTTTGAAAATAAGTGTGAGACATAGAAAAAAACCTCATCAGTAAAATACAAAGAAGACATTATGAAACTATGCAAATGAGCTGTCAGATGTTATGTTCAATGGCACTTAGGCTACCAGAGGCTCCATTTCAGGAAAGCACATGGGATCAGTGTAGGGTGTGCTGGGAGCTGGGATTTCTGGAAGGCTGCATGTGTATAAAGGTGGGAAGGGCTGAAGCACGTGCTTTGGAAATGAAGTCACACAGGGAGAGGAAGGAAGGTTGTCTCCTTTCATGCATGTCCATGTATTTGCTCCCAGGGCTTGTCCTGGAGTGAAGCACTGCTGTCACCTCTGTGGGCTCACACAAGGTGGTGCTGATGCCAGATCCTGCACCTGGCATGGGGAAGTCCTGGTTGTGTGTACTGTACAGTTGGTTGGATATTAGAAAAAGGCTCTTCAGAGGGTGGTTGGGCACTTGGAACAGGCTCACTGGGAAGTGGTCACAGCACCAAACCTGACAGAGTCCAGGAAGCTCTAGAGCACATGATGTGTTTCTTGGGAATGGTGAGGTGCAGGGTCAGGAGCTGGACTTGATCATCCCCATGGGTCCCTTCGAACTCAGGATATCCTGTGATTCTGTGAAATGAATGCAGCAGCTCTTCCCTGCAGCTGAAATGGATGCTGGATATTGAAAGTGGGGTTTTGTGGATACAGAAGGAGGAGTAGAAGATGCTTTATCGCATCTTCAGGTCTACTCCACAGCAAGCCCATGTACTGAAGCTCCTGGGTGTTTGCCTTGTCATTTTAGAAGTACCTGTGGAGGATTTCTGCACCATTTTCACAGAGGCAGTGAAATGTAACCTTCTAACTCCTTGTTTCCAGGTCTCACATTCAAAAATGATCTGACATTGTTTCTTTTCCCCTGCACATCATTGTCAAAGTGTAGATATGTATCACATCTGTGATTCATTGTGGGAGGACAGATAGAGATAGTGCTGAAGGCAGTCTTGCCCCTGATGAATTGCAGCAATGTTAATTACCAAAGAGTGAGAACAGCCTTGCCATCAGAGCTACGTCCAGTTATAAAAGAGTGGGTGAGCTGCTCAAGGGTTAGTTGGAGTCTGCTGGTTGTGTTGTGGGGAGGAAGGGTCAGGAGGGAGTGTGAGGGGTAGATAGGGCTAGGTGGTCATGCAAGGAACAGGAAGGAGTTAGCTGGAACTGCAGAAGGAAGAGAGATGGAGGAGAGAAAAGAGCCAGTGCTGTGTGGAGCTGCCCATGGGAAGGCGGCAAAGAAAAAGTATGAGAGCTTTCAGATTGAATGGGGCTGATGCTTGGAACCTTCTTCTGCATCAGTCATACCTCTGCCATGAATGCATCACTTAGACTTGTGATAAAATGTCATATTGTTTCCTTCTTCTAGAAGCTTTGTGTAACTGACCCTTGCTGTACTCTCCTTGTGTAGAGTTATGGAATGCAGCAAAATTAGTCATTTGGCAGAAACCTTATTTTTTCTTAGATTCTGGTTCTGATTTATATACTGCAACAGACTCAAAACAGCTAACAGAAGTCAGTGTTCAATGACCAGGTCAATCAAAATATTTGAAGAAAAACTTCACTTTCCTGATGGTTTTTGATACTTTCTTTTATAGATATTTATCCATCTTTCTTCTGAAGTTTATTTCTTAGCTGGTAACACACCAGCTTAGTAAAAGAGATCTGTTTAGAATTTTTTTCCACCGTTTTGAGCAACTACCTTTTAACTTTAGCTCTTGCTCATGTGACAGAAAGTTGATGCATCAATAACATATGTAACTGAATTCTGACGTTTTCATTCTACTAAGATATGAAAAGAGGTTTTTAACATTGCTTTTCCTGATTAAATACTTAAGCCAAAAATATTAGAGGCAAGTAACCACTCTGGAAACCACAGACATTTTGAAGAGTTACACCATTTAAAATGATTTGAACAACAAAGTTTGAAAGATACATAAAAAAAAAAAATCAAGTTCTTTACATTTACAGAAAGAGAAATCCAGCTTGGATTAAAAGAGAAATGGTTTGTCATAGAGTATTTCTCTCTATGATTTGGCTATAAGGACCTATATCCACAGATACGATAATCCTAATCTTGTAGTCCAAGTCAATAGAATCTTGAATTTGATTCTCCAGGTCAGATCATGGGTGTGAAACAATTTATATTTTCTGTCCTAAATACAAATGGGCACTGGTTTGAGGAGTGTATGTTTTGTATTTGCACCCTCCCTCTGTGACAAGGATGTTCCATCTACCAGCAGGTAATGTCTTTTTCCTCCAGCCTTTTTCCTTTTAATTTCTACGGGTTTATCAAATTTCTCCTGGATTATACATTTTCATCAGTTTTATCCCCACAATCTAACACAATATCATCTTATTAAAGATTTTGGGTTTGTGCCTTTTTTTTTTTTTTCATTCTTAAGTTTACTTCTTCCTTTTTGAACACCTTCAAACCTTCTGTTCCTTTTCTCATTTGTGTGTACATTTCTGAGTTGATTAATTTTCTCACATCTCCTTGAACTGCTGACTACAGATCCCAGCTTTCAGCAAGTTAGATTGTTGAGTTATTATGACTGTATTCTGGCAAGCAGTGCACCAGATCACATCAAAATAATTAGATATTTTCATTTATACAACAGCATTCCAAGAATTCTCCAAACATTATCAAAAGATAAATTGAAGTATACCTTAAGATGAAAAGAATAGTAAGTGAATTAATTTCCAAAATATTTAAGATATTGAAAATAGTTGAAAAATGGTAATAAGGAAGAACAATAATTTTATTTGCTAGAAAACTTGAAGAACTTGGCCACTTGGTCTACTTATGCTTGAGAATTGCCTATTCAAATTTTTTCTTTAACTGCAAAATAAAAAGGAGCTTTTGTTCATGTCCATTTGTTAAATTGCTTCTGTCTAGATTAATTACAGGTTCTGTTTTTATGATATCCTTTATTCACATATATGCTTGAAGTCTCTCTTCTACTTCTGTGTTGGCTTATTTATTTTTCAGGAAAATATTCTCATTTGATTTTCATACTGGCTGTGTATATCAGTCAGTAGTTAAGCAATTTTTTTATGTTTGAGTGATTTTCTTTATTGCTTAGGTTTTTTTTAAAAAAAATTATAATTTGAAAATTCACTGCTCCCCCCATCCCAGCTCTGTTACCGTTTTCTCCTCTCCTCAGTGATCTTTTCTATTCTATTTCTAAACAATTTCATAGCACCTCCTCTGTAATTCCTATTTGCACTTCTATTTTTCCACTCTGCTACATTCTCAGATTTTTTACAGTTCCCCTGAATCATAACCCTCAGATAACAGATGGATAGGGACAAATAATTGAATAATGAACCTAAACTTGCTTAGGCTGATTATTCTGTACTCTCTCTGACCTCAGTTTTTTACATGGAGGATTCCCTCAAGGTCTTACTCTGAAAAACAAACTCAATATAAAAGATCATACTGAACTGCTTGCAGGATCAAGAGTCCTAGAAGATGTGGGCTGAGAAAAAGCCTGGCTGAATTTCATCTCCAAATTTCAGTTTTAAAAAGAGAATATAAAAATATGTTGTTACTTTCATAAAGCTTCTGAGGGTACCCTCTTTGAGTCACTTAAGTTTCTATACAATTTTGTATTTAAAGTCTGGTAAATTAGAATACTAATTATAGGGTGCTAGGAAATATAACTGAAACAAGTAATTTTCTGAAATATCAGAAAATTTATCAGTGAAATAATGTGATGAGAAGTAAGTTAAAGGAAGACTACAGTTTCCCTGCAGCCATTCTGCTGTATAGCTGTGCTTAATTCTATTCCAGTGGAATTCAAGCTGTAATAAATCATGGCATCTCCCAATGACAGTTTCAAATGAACATGTTTATTGGGACAGACAAGTTCTTCACTAAGAGTGTTACTTCAGGTGCTGACATACAGTACCAGCTGTTGGATTTAAACACTGACTCAGTCACTCCTACAGACAACTCTGGGAGTTTTTCAAATCATACACCAAATATGAGAAAAATAGGGGAATTGTGGCATAAGTAATGTAGATATTTTTCCAACAGCACAAAAGCTATGAAGTTTGAGAGAAAATTCCCCAACAAAACCAGGTAAAACTTCTAGTCTAACAACAAAAAATACAATGCATTCATACTAAACGCTGTAATTCTGGTTTTTTAAGAAAGTTTAAAGAAAGTTTTACTTTGAAAAATCAGTTACTGTTACTGAACTCTAGAGCCATGCTACATTTCATTAGTTTCTTCACATATACATGACCAAATCATCTCAGATCTCTATTTTTAACCTTCAGGTAGTATGGGCTTTTGTGTAAGTGGTGTAGAATGGAAACACATCCAGCACTGCTCTGAGCTCTTCCTCGACCATGGAACATGAGGACCCACCTCATACAGGGCTCTGGGGAATCAACCTGAAACAAAGGGTGTTTTTGTTGTCATTGGGATAACAAAAAAACCTAAAATTCCAATCCTGACCACCAAAACTCCTCCTTAAATTAAAGAACCAACCCCACCCCACCTCCCCACCCCTCCCCCAGCCAAAAGCTGATACCAGAACATACAGGAGTAATGGGAACACAGTATGAAATGTACTTTGAGGTGGAATACTTCAAGAAGACAGGATGCCCATTGACATTGCGGGGCTTGCAGTGTCAAGGATAGTTGGGATTTCATCAAATAGGGATATTTAGAATTAAAACAAAAATATCAAGGGGGTATTTTTAGCCTTGTGGAAATAAAACACCAGTCCTACACAAAGGAAAGGAGGTGACAGCTGCCTCATAAATATGAGAACTGTTCAGTAGTCTCATCCATGTCCCTTGTCCTTCAAGATTAAGAACTGTTGTCTTGTGCTGAGACCAAATGAAAAACAATGACTAGAGCAACCAGATGAGAGGGTCTTTATGTCCTGATAATGAGAGGATTTTTCTGGTTATTCCAGCATCAGAAAAGGAAGAATGAGATGATTGAAATTCCCCTTCTGAGTGAGTGAATCCCATCTGACAACCAGCTCAGGAGGCATGAAGCCTCACTGGAACCAAGTCAAAGATTTTAAAGATCTATTATCAATACTAATGCTGCCTTTTGGCCAGGCTTTATTTCATCTTTGCTATGAGCTGCTTTACTAATTACTCTGGCCAATAATTTATCTTCCTCATAGGAGACTGATGTGATGGCAGTCATCTATTAGTGCAAGTCAAGGAGAGGATTATAAAGGAGTATAAAGTGCTATTAGACCTTCAGTTCCAGCATACAAGATTTGGCAGGGACCTACAAATACTGCAAGGTTAATCTGCCACTCTGTAACAGGTTGAAATATGAAAACCTCAAATTTCACTTAAAATGTCAGTATGTTTTTATACATGACATTCCATGGAGCAACACAACTGGAAAGACATGAAGTTCCAAGCCAGAAAGCCAATTCCCAGACCAAAAATCCCTATAGAATTGCTCTGTTGTGATGGGTCAAGCCTTTCTGGCTGTCAGGTGCCCACCAAAATACTGTGTCATCCACCTCCTCAGCAGGAGAGGGAGAGCAGGTATGATAAATCCACTTTGTGGGCTGTGGCAGCTTCAGGCTGATGGTTCACCCATTATGATAATCATTATCATGGGCAAAATGGATTCAGCTTGGGAAAATTAATTTAGCATAGTTAGTACTTAACGAAGTGAAGTTCTTCACTTCTCCAGCATGAGTTCTTTCCACAGTGTCCAGTCCTCCAGGAAGAATCTGCTCCAGTGTGGGTTCTCATGAGGACACAGGTCCCTCACAAACCCTGCTTCAGCTTTGGTTTCTCCTAAAAGGCCACAGCTCCTGCCAGGAGCTAACTCCAGGTAGTTCTCCATGGTATTCAGGGCATATCCATGTCCTCCACATACGCAAGCTCTCATGCAGTACTTTCTGGTACTCAAAATCAAATGTAAAATAATAGCTCACTTATGATGTCTTTTGTTTCTAAAACAAAACAAGTGAAAATATTTGCGTGGAAGAAATTGTACAACTATATTTGTTATTCCAGGGAAAAGGACACACCACATCAGCAAAGTAAGGACAGCAACTTTCCCTAATACAGAGCCTAATTTGAAGGGAGTGGGTGGGTGAGCAATCTATAAATGTATTTTATATACAAGAGAGTATTATTTATACCTATTAAATTGTACTACAGGAGAGCTGGCAGATCCTGAAAGTAAGAGTATTAGAAGGACAGCAATCAGATTAGTATAATTCAAAAGAAAGACAGTTAATTCAATAAACTACCAAGGCAATCAGACATGCATCCATGTTAAAGGGAAAAAACCAGGGAAAACTTGCCAACTGACAAAAATGCTGTTGCCAAAGGTTATGTATGATGAAGTGACAGAAGAATGAACATGAAAATAATAAAATGGCTAGCTATAAAATACAAGAAGTTTTTTAAACACAATAGAAATGAAATCAAAAGGAAGCAAAAGTCTCTTATTCAATAGAAAGGGAGAACAAAAAGGAGATTATGCACAACAGACTAAACTCAATACTTTGATTTTTTTTATTATAGAAGAAAGAAAAAGGTAGTTTTGACCAGATACTTCACAAATGAGTTTTATCACAAGGATAAGTATGTCAGGGAGAATTTTAAAGAAGTAGGGTGAAGACTATTTAGATAAATGAATTGAATATAGTTTTATCTTTAAATGGTTTTTAAAAAATCTATCCAAATAGATTTATGAAACTTCAGTGGTTTTTTTCAAGAGATCATAGAAAATAGAAAACTTGAAAAAGGGGAAAAATATGAAGTTCTGTATCAGCTATTAAGAAGTGAGTGGGAAAGAATACAAAAGGTCAAGGTGCCTACCTTTAGGAATTAGGACAGAAAGATTTATCAATCTATTAATGTTGAAAGAGAATAAAATGAAAAAGGCAGACAGTGTAGTTTTGTTGAAGTTCAGATAGTGCCAAAGCAATCTTATTTTCTCCAAGATGGAACATGTATCAGGTTAAAAGTGAATATGTAGCTGACTCAAATAGGGCTTTTCCTCCTGCCCTAAGGTAGTATTCTCAAAAGAAAACCAAGGAATCTGAATTCAAATAAAAACACAGATGAGCACTCATTGCTTTCTAAACTACAGGTCCAGTGATTCCTTCATGGTGAGAGGGTTTTTCGTCAATAGAACACCTGGAATAAAAGAAGAGCATGGCAATAGGTGTCAATGACATAAAACGTAATGTTGGGGAAAAAAACAACTCATGATGGAATAGCAAAAAGTCTCAATGGGAGAAAATAAGCATGAAAGGTTAAAGAAGAATTCATATGAAAAGACACTAGAAAAGATGAAAGGAAGAATTACACCAAATATATGGATAATGCACGTTCTACATAGATAATAGAAGAGGTCATAGTTGCAACATTGTGCCATAAAGTTGACTAAATATGTCAGTTTGATGCCTAATCAAATAAATTGAGAAGACTGTGGTTTTCAGATGTTTACTCTCTATATATCTAATTGCTTAAATTTGGTGAGGGAACACTGTAGCACAAGCTTCATATTCAGCCTGTTAACAGAGCTGCTGCTAACATTAAATATTCTGTTCTTCCTCTCTGCAATCAATTTCTTACATCTCTTGGTTTCATCTGGAAGCAGACTGCTTAAAAGTAAAGTGATATAAAGTGTTTCCCAGCAACTACTTCATCACTTCCAGTGACCTTCAAATTACATTTAACATTTGTCTTGGACAAAACTATAAGGCTGCTCAGTGTTGTGGACAGGAAGATTCATCTGGTACTGTTAACCTGATCAATAGTGAAATAAAAAGTCAACTGAGCTTACATTTTTACAACCCCAGGAGAAAGTTAAAAAACACATTAGTTGGTTTAACAAAATGATAGCAGACAGAGAATCAGTATCCATGGTTATAGATGATGGTAGCTCTGTAAGCCCTATGCATCATATATAGTCATAAACTACTCACAATGAATTAGTTTAAAGACAACTTCACTTTTGTTTCTTTTATTTCAAATTTTCCTGCATTTTGTCCACCAGAAAAAAAAAAAAAATGAAAAGAGGTTGTGGGGTTTGAAAGCACACAAATGATACTGAATTTCAAATAAAGAAAATATTCCATATGGTGGGGAGATTGATTCCATGAGCTTTAATTATCCAAACTATGGCTCCATTAGTAAGTTTTTTGGTGCAACAGAAGTAGATCAGTAGACTGAGACAGATGGTCCTAAAGCTCCTGAGCTTTATTTTGCTTCTTCCTTATGCCTATATCAGAAAATAAAAAGTCTTTGTACTGGGACTGCTTTACCTGTGGTCAGCTATGGGTATTCTCAGCACAAGAGATAAATAATATTCTTTCAGAACACGAAGACTGCTTTGTCCTCTGTGCACTTTTTGACCTCCCCTAAATATTAGCATGTGGCTTTCACTGCTGCCTCCACTGACCCTCCAAAAACCTCATAGACCTAAACTTGAACAGGCTGCTGGAGAGAGAATATAGTGGGCAAATGTTGCAGTGTGAAGTTTGGAAGAAATGTTGCAAGGAATATGCTGGCAAGGGAAGGTGTTATTTACCGCTTCACTGGATAGCAGAAGATAAATGAGAAAAGAGACTGTAAGTGATTGCTGCTGCTTAATTGGGGGCAGCCTTCACAAGGGCTGGGGAAGCAGCAGGAAGAGCTGGCTGTGTAGTTTCAAGTGACAAGGGGCTTGCTTTATGTCTAAGAAATCCTTCCCTTTTCCTTCAAACGATATTTTAAGTTCTGTTATATCCACCCAACTTCCCGCCTTGAAAGCTTTTCACAGCAATTAGCAAACAGTCCTGTGCCTTTCAAATACTTCAAAAAGTATTTGAAGCAATTGAGGGCTTCAAAACACAGCTGTGAGCCACCAGCACCCAAAGACTGTACTCCTTCTCCAGTCAACAGAAGCAGAACTCTTCAGCATCAGAAACCAGCTCTGTGTTTCTCCTGGAGAAACCTGGAAGTCAGTGTGGCCCTACTGCCACACAGAACAAAAAAAACTTGTCTTAGCAGTCTTTCTCCCTTGCACAGACTGAAGGCAGATTGACCACAGCCCTCAGGATTAGGATGGGGCATCCAGACCCTAGAGCCCAGGGTTCCTGCCCCATCTGTTTGCTACCAAACCTGCGAGGACACATATAGCATTGAGTCAGGCAGAGGAGCGAGGAACAACTGCAGCTAAAGAGGAATGGGTTCCAATACCAAAAACTTGTTTCCTAAGAAGGCAAATCTGGTCCATTACCTGCACAAATGCTGGCTGTTAGGACCAAAATGTGACCTGGATTTCACAGATTCACATGATGTTAATTACAGAAATTCTAGCAAGATAACCTGGCTTTTTAGGGACTAATAAAAACAAATAGTAGACATCATATTACATTCAAAACCTTGTTACAGACAAAACAAAACATTTTTGAGACTAAGGATTTTTCATTAACTCCTTTAGTATTTTCACATTCTAATAGTTCAAGTAACCTGATAAAGGAAAATATTTCAGTTTAAATTATTATATAAAAACTTGTTAGCATCTTCTCCTTTTATCTGTTGTTGCAATTGTTTTTCTACCCTGATTTTAGCCCATCTGTGTAACACAAATAAGCAGAATAAGACATTTATTTATGTGTGCCTGGAGGTAAAACCTAAATACCTGATTTGTATTGGTCCTTGTCCTGAGCAAAATATTTCCACTGATACCAAAATGTTAAGTTAACATTGGAAAAAACATGATGCTGTTTTAGTGAATTCATATTATTTTGTGTTGAAAGAAATACTTTTGAGTTATTACACTGGGTTCAGCTGGGATGAAGTCAATTTTCCTCATAATAACCCAGATGTTTTAACTATTTATGGCCAGTGCTTGCAGTGTCAAGGCTTTCTCTTTCCCCACTCTGCTCCCCAAAGCGAATTGACAGAGAGTAGGCAAGAAGTTGTGAGGGTACATGGCTGGGACAGCTGACCCCAGCTGACCAAGGAGATAATCTTACTAATCATGTCATGCTCAGCAGTAAAAGTCTAGGGAAAGGATGTTTGAGCTTATGGCATTTGTCTTGCCAAACAGCCACTAATGTAAATGGAGCCCTGCTTTCCAGGAAGCTGCTGAAGACCTCCTACCAATGAATAGCAGTGAATAAAATCCTCTTTTTGCTTTGCCTGCCAAACTGTCTTTATCTCAAACCGTGAGTTTTCTCCTTTTGTTTTTCTGATTTTCTCCTTCATCCCACTGAGAGGGCAATGAGCAAAGAACAATGTGGGTGCTTACTTGCTAACTGGGGTCAATCCATAGTTACCATTTTTTTTTTCTAAGTTTATAATAAATCATAATAATTATATGTGTCTTAAGCAGAAGACTGTAGCTGTTTCATAAATGTGTTGAAATTAGAGGACTTCAAACAGTTTTGTAATATTTTGAAGAGCTTTTTGAGTGTGAAGTTAAGCAGGAATCAGATGATGCAGTTTTCTCCAAAGACCATGAAGAAGTTTTACTAGAGATCATAAAGTCATGGGATGGTTTGGGCTGGAAGGGACCTTAAAGATCATCTAGTTCCAGCCTCCTGATGTGGACAGGGACACCTCCATGTTCTGAAAGAAAGGATGGAGTGCAATCGACTCTTCCATGGTAGCCCTACAAACAGGAGAGATGTCACTTGGTATTAATTATCAGTGAGCAGGTAATTGCTGTTAGTGTCAACCAGGATCATTTTTTCTGATACAAACCAGAGAAAATACTACTGCATAGTTAAATCTGATCAGAGCAGTTAAAATCAGTCTGAAAGGAATAGGTGTGACTCGCAAGGTGAATTTTTCATACCTGTAAGGTGCTACAAAGATGGGTTTTTTGAGACTCCTTCTCTGTCCTCTAAGAAGGTGGCCTGGTGTGTCTGTGGGGATGAATAAGAGATTTTTCTCTAGATGTTTATCTGTGAAACCTTAATATCATCAATCTGAAATGCTTTTAGGGAAGACTTTTGAATTATTTGGATCAATTTGCTAGCCTAGAGGTTTTATTTGATCACAAGGAAACTGGATGTTAAAAGCCTGACTAGTAATTTGAAGTTTCCTGTCCTGGTTGTCATGTCTAATACTAAGCACTATTAGCAGTTTCAACAGTACTAAGTTATCATTAAAGCTCTGCCTGGCTGTTAAAATTTTTGTTTGTTTTATTTTTAAATTTTTTTTATTGTAGAAAAACATATGAACACCAGTGATAGGACTTCAGCATCACACAGTGAAATCTAAATGTGGCATTCTTATAGGAGAGCAGAAATTATGTTGTCCTGGTACATAATTACAAGTGTGCACAACATAAATTTGTGAATAATCAAAGGAAAAATAAAATAAAAATTAACCATTAGTAGCTGCTAAACTGCAAAAATGCTATTAAACTAGATAACCTAATTAATCAAGCAAACAAAAAAATACAATAGAAAAATCTATAAAATTCCTGATGACACTACCTACATTTTTCTGAATTTTCTGAGTCATAAATTATGTTGACTGGTTCCACAGTCATTATAACATGACTCTTGATATTTTTGTGAACCCTGGGATAAGATGGTTTATTACATTTAGATATCTGTGGATTAGTTTGTGGGTTTTGGGAGTTTTTTAGGGGTATTTTTTAGGTACAGAAAAGAAAGGAGATGTTTTGCCTTGTTTTCCCAGAATAAAATGTTCCTTTCAAGCAAAATAATTATCACAACTGTATTTTCTCTTCTACATTGGTGAAAGGGGAAAAAAAAAATTCTTAAAGTTTCCGAGGCATTTTTTCCTCAACAATTTGACAAATAAGGAAAGGAATACAGATGTCTGTATATATCTTTGGATTTGAATACCTCAGTAAGAGTTTGCCATTAAAGCTAGAACAAAAATTTTTGAGCTGCTTATGAGTTTTATTGAGTTCATTAGCTATGGAGGATGATCAAGCATCATAAGTTATTTCTTCTCATTAAACTGGCAAAAGGATTCTGGGTGATATCATGCCTGTCCAACTCAGACCACTCTATGATTTTATGGAACAGCAAACACTTAGTGGAAAATAAGCTGATTCTTAGATCTCAGCACAGAACACTTTTCCCTTTTTTTAATGTGTGTGTTTAACTGAATAGCTGAGTTGAAATGTGTAAATTTTTTGGCTCTTGGCCTCATACTGGGCATTGCAGAGCACAGCTAGAAGTGAAATTAGAATTCACTTAGAAGCCCTTTTAATTCTAGTCCAATCATCTCCATTTTATGGTTTATGTTTGGTTTTGCTGTTCATGGAAAGAAAGCCTCCTTTCCTCCACCATTTTCATAAATACACAGATTGGTCAAGCCAGTACTTTTCTGATTGACCAGAACAAAGCTGAATATTTTGCATATTCTCCTCCCATTGTCTCTATAACAAGATGTTGTCATACTTTGCTACAAACCTTGGCATCACAAAGCACTTATTTCAGAAACTCTGCACAAGTATCCCAGGAGTGATTCAATGATTTTTGTAAGTTTCATGTTGTTATATGCCCAACAAATGATTCTTCAGCAGAATTTGGTTAAAGAGGTTAAGACTGAATATCAGTATTGCCTAGTTAAAATAAAACTTGGGACAAAGACACTTCATTATGAATTCACTGTCAAATCAGATACCTGAACAAATAAACATTTCTTATATGATAGATATTTATGAACTTTATGCTATGTGTATATATACTTTCAAAATATATATTTCAGGTTTCATCCCCCTGCAAAAAAATTATTTGAAAAAGCCCAAGTAAGACTTTATCTTGGTCTTCAATGCTTACAACTTCAGTCTCTTACATAACGTCCTAAATATGCTCTGGGCAATGTAATTTGAGTTCTGGCTTAAAAAAAAAATACTATATTTTGTATCATATTTTCAAAATTAATTTTATATTTGGAAATTAATTTCTGATATAGATTTTCAAATTTTATTTAATTTACATGTTTGAATATCCCAGTATTATTTAACATAACTGTCATTTGAAACCGATACATTTGAAAGTCTGGTTTATTGATTACATACCTCTATTTGTCCCATCTTTGGTGAATTTCCCACATTCATATAAGTAGTGAAACATCTATATTGTTTTGTTTATAATAAAGCTGAGATTTTTTTTTTTTTTTTTGTAATTGTAAATTTGAGTTTTTCTCCACCTTTTTTTTTTCCTTTTTTCTTTTAATCTGTTTTCTTCTACTACATGGTATTTCTCAAGACATGTGTAGTAATAGCAGGTGTTTTTAAGGTACATGAATAATCATCGCTTTAATTTTTTCTCTTTGTTTTCCTCTCAAAATAAAATTGTTCCTTTTGGTCCACACTGCACCTCCATGGAACAGCCTATTGTGAGCAATCTTGTATCACATTCACTTTTTGTCAGGGTCATTTACACAGCTGAGGTAATGCATCAAAGGAAAAATGCTTCAGAGATTATATACATGTGGATTCCAATTCTGGGTTTATTGCTAGGTGATGACCAAGTGTTTAAAATTCACAGAACTATTATATCTTGTCCCTCCCTATCCCTACAGAAAGAAGGAGAATCTTGGAAAAAATTTATTTCTTTTAAAATATTTTTAGTACTCTGATAGAAGGAAATTACTTGCAGTTTCTCTTGAATGTGGAAAATTTCCTCACCATCTGCATCTGCTCATAAATAATGAAGTAATAGCTAATTTGAGCAGAAATTTTTACTACTTTCCTTCAAGGAACTGAAGGTAGGAACTTTTGTAGACTCTTACCATTACAACATTTCACTTTCACAAATGCATATTATTTTAAATATCCAGCTTTTAAAAGCTGGTGAGAATTTATGACCAATCTGCTGAGCTGCCATGAATAACTAAATAGCTGCTGTTAGGGCTGTTCAGCTCCTAGGTAGAATTCATTAAAATACTTTTATGGCTATTTAAATTGAATGTTTTGCCTCAGTTGTGGTAAGCTAACTGTACATACATATCTTTGGTAGCTCTGTCACCAGGAAATAGCTTTGGGCTGCTGCATCTTGATTGTTTTACATTATGTTCCCATATTCTTATATTACTGCTACTCTAAATTTTTTTTCCTGTCCTTTTTTTCATCTCCAATAAAAGTATTGCTTTCAAATTATTTCTAGTACTAAGACATAATATTTCACCAAAACAATAAGACATGTATATTGATGTTTTTTACCTGTCTCATAAATTTTTGTAATTGGTAAGAGTCACATTAAGCAACAGCAGTTTAAATCATGGTGAAATCTATGTGATAAATAAAGTAGTCTCACTTCTAACTGCTGTAATAGTAAACTGACTGGTCTAAATAGACATTATAGAAAAAAAAAGTATAAACAGTGCATAAAAATGACATTCTTAAGAAGCTGAAATAGACATTTCACCTCACTTCTATGCAGCATTATAATTTTCCATCACACTTAGATTCAAGCCAAAGTGGTGATTCTGACCTTTCCTTGCACTGAACTGCAAGTTTCTACTCTCCATTTGTGGTAGCTGTGGTATTTCTAGGGACAGTTTGATGGGGTTTTTTGTTCTTGTTTTGTTTTCACTGGTTGGCTGGGTTTTGTTTGTTTGTTCCTCTTTCAGGTGGATTAGGAAATTCATCCAGCTAAAAATTACCCAACTGCCCAAGAGGCAGCAATAAAGACAAGTGTTGGCACAAAGAAGAAAAGGAAAGCAATAGAAAGAGAGACATAATGTGTGTGGTACAGAAATATTCCCCTTGGTTATATTCAATATTTAGGACTGCTGAAAGTGACTGTGAAATCAGTCTTTCAATCATCCTCCAATTGCTTGGACACAACCCCTTAAATTCTATATACATTTTTTCAACAACAGGAATAACGTGTTATTCCATGGTTTGTCAAACACCTTGGGATGAACATCAGGGTTTCACACAATGTTATTCTATCACTCCTAATCTTTTCATAATCAGCAGTGATTTAGCAAAAGCAGTTTTTAGAGCCCATCAGTCCACTGCTGTGAAATCCAGAACTTGATGGGGCCTCCTAATTTCAGTCTGTTAGCTTCTCTTCAGTAAAGGGGCGTAAAAAGAGAAAAATCTATTTCTCCTTTTCAATTTTTACATGGAACTGGCAACAGTTAACAGGATGTAAAATGTTCTACCTTCCTCACTGCAGTGAGCAATTGCCTCAAATAAAAAACAAGTTGTCACTGTGTTCAAATAAGTGTTATTTCTGTTTTTCAGCAAGTGAAGAACGTAAGGCTGACAGCACAAGTAAATGAAAGAGTCAGTTTTCCCTGGGACTTGCCTGCCTTCAGTTCCTGTCAGCCAAAACCCAGTTATTTGCAGAGGAAGGAAAAGAGCACAAGTATAAACAGGCCCTGAGGTAAACAGGGCTTTGGCAGAAATAGGAAGAACTTTTCAAAGCCATTCAAGAAGCCTTAAGGAAGTGTGTTCATGCTGAATTAATTATGTTTTTATTGCTTATGAAAGGATTGTGGAAAGATACATTGTCCTCACTGTAAGAAAGGAGAAGTTGTTAATTTGCATTCATCTAGCTGAATAACATAGCTGAAAGGAGGGAAGGCAGGAATCTGTCACTGTCATCCTTGTACAGCATTCCTTACTTTTGGTATATTCTAGTTAAAAAGTGCAAGCATTCTAAGACATGAGAGAAGGCAGAGAAAGCAAACCACATCCTGGGCTGCATCCAGAGCCCCGTGGGCAGCAGGGCAGGGAGGGGATTCTGCCCCTCTGCCCCTCTCTGCTCAGACCCCACCTGCAGGGCTGCATCCAGCCCTGGGCTCCCAGCACAGCAAGGACAGGGAGCTGCTGGAGCCGGGCCAGAGGAGACACCAAGGTGATCAGAGGGGTCGAACAGCTCTGCTGTGAGGAAAGGCTGAGAGAACTGGGATTGTTCAGCCTGGAAAAGAGAAGTTAGAGGCTTTTTCCTCACCCTGCAACACTGGACTTGAGTACAAGTCTTATTTGATCGTTCCTAGAGGGTGCAGGAATATCATCCTCTCTATTGTAAAAATAAGATCAGAGATATTTGTAGATGAAAGAACACCCGTGAAATTTTATCAGGTCATATAGTGGTTATATTTGTGAGAAACTGAATCTAACACAGAGTCAAAAAGAGATTTGAACTGTTTTTTGACAATATATGAAAAATAGTTTAGAAATTTAATAAAATGACATAAAAGAATGAAGCCTCACTTATCTCACAAGTATTTAAAACACATGATAGAGCATATGACTTTAGAAGAGAGTGTGCCAAATGTCACTAAATTATTTGTACTTGAACATTTTATTGTTTTAAAATCCTTTCAACATTTTATGTTCTTTTTGGCACCCCTCTGAATATTTACTGTTGCTATCTTCCAGTGCTGGAACTTTATTTAATATCCCATTTTTGTTTGTACTGAAGACAAAGAAAAATAGACTATTAGTTGTTTGGGTTTTATTTTCCTATTTGACATGATCCGCACAGACCAGAGTTTTTCTGGGGTTTTATAAGCTACACCACATTGTAAAAAGGTCCAATCTGTGCTCTGGTATCTTCCTTCTATCTGGTTTAACTGTATTTCTTTTAGTATTTTATGCTTTTTTGTGTTTTCAGTCTCTATTTCCAGGCTGGTTTTATGCACTGTTTTACACTGTTTGCAGATTACTCAGCATAAAGTCCAACAATGTTAGAATTGTTTGAAAGCATTAGTAACATTAATATTATTTTCACGGCCATATTACTGGAACAAACAAAAAAAGCAAAAGAAAATGCCACTTCTTCAGTACTTCCTGGGTTCTTTCCTTCATTTCTACATGATATCATTTACCATGATAGTTTTTTTTTTGGCAGAATAGCACCTTCCCTCCATGCAGGCAAGGATTAATATATATATTTGTTCCATTCTACAGTGCCTCCCATCTCTCTTTAGTATTTAACAGCTATTCATTTGCCCAAGGACTTTTCTCACATATTAAGGCCCTTTTTGCTATGAGTATCCTTGTATGTGTGATATGTGCTTTCTGCCTAAAAGGGTCCTGAATCCTTAGGAATCTGCATAATTGTTTGGAAAGGGATTGCTGGCTGGCACCCTTGTTGGGCTAGTTCATTGCCCAAACACATCAAGATAAACTTTCTGCATTTTCCTGTTAGTGGTATGTCTCTTATTTAGATTCACAATAAGCTGCATGTGCTATCTCAACTTGCAGAAGCAGAATTAACATTCTGCCCAAAAGGGAATGAAATGGTCTCCTGGAAGGAAGAGAAAGGCAGAGCAGAAACAGGCAGACAAGTCCCAGGAGCTTCTGGGAGAGGATAACTCTAAAAAGCAGTATTGCAGCCAGAGGCAGGAGGCAAATTCATGTTATAAACATGCTGAGGGGGAGCAGATAGTGCCAGGGGCATCAACTATCACCCATCTGGGGCAATGGAGGGCATCACCCAAAGGAAAAATCTGACATTAACAGTGGAGAGCCCCTTCACGGCTGCTGCTGAAAGTTCTCAGTCAGATGAAGTCCTCCAAAAGAGGGCTTTTAGCTCACACTTTACATAAAGCTCACACTTTGCAAAGCAGTGATGTCTGAGAGTTCATTATTGTGCTACAACCTAATAAAGCCAGAGCCTTTGCCTCTTGTGTTTCTTGCTGCTCAGCAGCACCAATGTACATTTTCTTATCAAAAAGTTTATTAAAAAGGAATATAAAAATTTACTCCTACTATAATGAATTATTTCAATTGATAAATAAATACATACAAGGACCTACAAGGTCTGATGTCTTTTCTGACAGAAAGGAACAAAAAAAAGGAACAAATATAATGTTATATTTATTTATTGAATTTGTTAAAATAAATATATGCTCCACCATCTGCCTTTCTTAAACTTTTCAGGTTTTCTAAATGCAATTCCTCAAAGGCAAACCCTTTGAAAAATCCTTATTTTTAGAATCTTGGGAAATTCCAATAACATTTCTATATGGCAAGTTCTATATTATGTATAGATCACATTAATATTTCCGAATTATTGCTATTTAGAATTTGTTGCTGTAATTTTCTTTAAATACAGTATTCTTTATAAATATGCATTCCCCACTACTGTAAGACAACATTTTAATGACCTTTTTAATCCTCTGGCTTTTCTTGGTCAGTTAAAGAATATAAGAGAGTGTAAAGTGTAGTATAAAACCACTTAAAAATTAAAAAAAAAAAAAGCAAACCACAAAGCAGGTATATTCTGAGCACTTCTGTGCACATATAATAATGTTGTAGGCTTATTGTATGATGTATCTTGTTAAAGTCTGTGAAAAATCATTCTAGACATGGCCAAACAGATTTAAACTGAGAACTGAAATCTGCAAATGCGAACTTATTTCTAAATAAATTAACCTGGTTTAAAAAAAAAGAAACAAATTTCAAGCTACACAGCTAATGACACCATATCTGAAAGTCTTATATGACATGTCTCAAGACCAGAGAAAAATATCACCCTTTATAATCTAATCTACTTTATTGTTTTAATTAAGAGGAGCTCCACATCTCTTTAAACGTATTTAAAAGAGAGTATGAGGGAATGAAAATTAAAGCATTAATTGTATTGGAGCTGATAGAAAAACCTATTTTTCTCATGAGCTGATACAGGGTGAAGAATAAAAGAATGTACTGCCAAGAAATATATTTTTAACTCTATTACCAATCTTCCAGAATTTAAAGTTTAAAACTGTGCAGATTTATAAACATACAGGCAAATTTCTTAGGTGGCTAGTCTTAGAATACTAGAGAAAATTCTATAACATCTGAACACATTAACACAGTCCCTTCTTTCCTCTCCCTGGTTTTACTACCAGCGTGTGAGGAAGTGAGACCATTTCAAATGGATTTCACACTGATTTTTTTTTAAAGTAAAAATGACACATTTTTCATTAGAAAGCCCACCCTATGCTAGCCCATGTAATAGCATGGAAGCTATGCCCACCACAGCCCTGACTGTGTGGGCTTTGATGGATTGAGAGGGAAGAATGATGATGAGCTTAAGGATTGTGCAAGACTGAAGGAGACCATAACCTCTCCCTTCAGAAGGAGAGTGCCAAGGTGAGAGCACGGCGTGGGTTCTGCACCACTACCTAAACCCAGAGTCATAAGATTAAAAAACTAAACCAGACTAAACTGCCTGATTCGGTCTCAGGTGAATCTGAACTGCAATCTGGACTCTCTGGGCAAACCAGGGTGTGCACCTTTGGAATAAGGTTCTAGATCTTCAATAGCTACTGAATGTCAGCTCATTGCAGAGCAGCCTCCTAGTGCATCAACAGGATCTTTTTGGGATGAAAACTAGAGGAGAGATGAACTTCAGGAGCTTGCTAAGTGCACTCATGCCACAGAGGTCTCTTGAAGTCAAAACTGCAAAACTCAGCACCTTGAGAAAACTGTTCCTAGAGGTCTGAGTACTAGCAAATATATACATATTATTTTGCCCAAAGATTGACATTTACTGTTAAAAATGGGGAAGTTCATAAAAATCAATCTTTACAAGAGACTGGGCTCTTTTTGGAACATGAAAATTCTTTTGTATCACAGAAATATATGACCTTTTATTTCTATAATAAAAAAAAATTAAATTGAAAAACAGTTATTTCTCTACATATTTTTCCCCTTCTACCAGCAGAAACAATAAAATATTATAAAGCAGTATTATTGGTCAATGGGTTCAAATCCTAGAAAGTCTAGTTTTCTGAAATATAACACTTAACATATGTTGAAAGGTATAATTGAAAATGAAATGTCAAGCCTGGAGATCATGTTTTACAGCTGCTGTTTTAAACTGCTTCATTTACCCCAAAACCATCACAACTCAAGGCGACACAGAATGTAGCAATGGAGGAATGAAGAGACACGGACCCCCTTATGCATCTGAAGGAGATCACTTTATTGTAGAAATCACCCCCCTTTATACCTTTAATCTCAACCAGACAAAACCCAAATTTGACAGAAGAAGGGCACCCACTGGCTGGCTCAGCTGCAGTGCTGCTGTCCATGAGCCATGACTGCCTCTCACCCCCCAACCCACTTCCAACCATGCAGCCTGCAGCTGTGCCTTCCCACAGGGCCTTCTGGTGAGCATAAGCCTTAACCACTTCAACAGTTATAACTCCATGTCCTACAACAGAATTGACCCATTTTAAACTTATTCCTATTGCTGTCCCTATGCTCTGGGGAAAGAAAGATGTTTTGCTTAAGTCAACTGTAGAACTTCAGCGCAGAGTAAATTATTTTAACTATGTTAGTGTTTGGAAAAAGATACAAATTTCATATAATTGTCTTCTTTCATTTCTACATAAAACATAATTTATAGCTGAAGATTAAAGGAATGACATTTATTTAGCTTGAAGAGGTGACACATAGGGAGAAACATGATAACTTTACATAAATAGCTAAAAGGCAATAATAGGAGAGAAACGAAGAGCAAGTCACACTGAACATTAGTCATAAAACAAGGAGTAATGGGCTGAGTTAAAAGGATAAATTTACCTTGGTTATTACAAGAACTCTCTGAGAGGAAGGACAATTGGAGCAAGCCCTCTCTCGTGAAATAGTTATTGCACAATCTTTGGAGACATTAGAGGTAGATTAAAAAGCTATCTGTTAAAACATTTTGAGTTTTCAGAGACTGAACTGGATGACCAAGAACATCCATTTGTGGATTGACCTTGCCTCGATGCCAGATGCCAACCAAGCCACTCTGTTCCTCCCCCTATTCAACAGGACAGGAAGAGGAAATACAAGAAAAAGCTCATGGACTCAGAGATCACTCACCCATTATCAGTACCACCAAAACAAGCTCAGTTTGGGGAAATTAACTTAATTAATTGTTTATTAATATAATAGTAAAATGCTGAAGGATGGGAACAAATTTAAAAACAGCTCTACCACTCTCTTCTTTCCAGGTTCAGCTTTGCCCTCAACTCCTCTATTTTCTCTCTTTGAGTGGCACACAGAGATAAAAGATAGGTGCTGGTGTCAGTTCAAAAGTCTTGGCCTCTGCTGCTCCTTCCTCCTCATATTTTTCCCCTGCTCCAGAGGAATGAGGTCCTAGACACAGGGAAGAGTCCTTCATGACCTTCTCCAGTGTGGACCCTTCCAACAGGCTGCAGTTCTTCAAAAACTGCTTTGACATGAGTCCTTTCCACAGGTTAAAGACGTTCCAGAATGGTCTCTTCAAGCATGGATCCTCCAAGGATCCTACCAGAAATCCTGCTCCTCTCGGTGGAGGATTAAGATCCATGGGCTGCAGCTGTCTTCAGAATGTGTTCACCTTTTCCAATGTGGAATCCTCCTTGGACTTCAGGAGGAAAACCTGGTCTTCTCCAGGACCTGCAAGAGAATCTCTGCTCCAGTTCCTGAGGCACTTTCTCCCCCTCCTCCTTCACTGACCTGTCTATGAGACACTAAAAGTCTGCAGAGTTGTTTCTCTCATATATTTTCACTGTCCTCCTTCAGCTTCTGTTGCTCATTGTTTGGGTTTTTTCCTATTCTCAAATATATTATCACAGAGACACTACCAAAATCACAGGTTGGCTCAGTTGTGGCCAGCAGTGAGTCCCTTCCCTTCTGGAGCCACTAAAACTCTCTTTGTTGGATATAGGGGCAGTTTCTGGTGTCTTATCACAGAATCCAATCCTGCAGCCTCTGCTATCAAAAATTGTACCATGTAAACCCAAAACAAAACACTCTTAGTACAGGGAGGAAAAAAGTGCATACTTAAAAATATCCAGAGGTATAGGAGCACAAACTCCCTCTGATGAAATCAAGCTGTTCTAATAAGGGGAAGTAAAAATGCCACACAAACTGTAATAGATGCTCTGACACTTAATTTAATTTGTTATCTGTTCTAGCTATGATTAAAACTGTATTGACTGACTTCTAAGACACTTGCATCCAATTCTTCTGCACTAAGCAAATATTCTGCCAAAGAAAAAAAGAATACAGACAAGCCACAGGTTCTGAATTCTACCTGCTTGTCCCTCATGTTTGTGGGAGATAAAAAGTTGAATAAGAAGCATTAGTACAGTGCTGTATTCAGCAGAGAGAGTGAAGATTTGTCCCTATATTCTTTCAGCACTTTTAGCTTTTCTGTGGTGAATCAGCAAGAATTATTCCTGGACTTTTCTGGTACTAGGGATAAATATAAGTCTCCAGAAACCTGCAAGCTTGAACTGCTCCTCAACAAATAACACATAAATAAATGAAATTTCCTAGCAGCAAACACATAAATTAAGAAAAATTTCTAAGAGTGAATACATAATTACAGCATCTATAATTTTCTTAAGATGACAGTTTTGGTCTATGAAAGCAAAATGAAGTTTTAGACACGGAGAAAATAAAGGATATAATATCAGATACTAAAATTTGATTGACACCCCCTCATTTAAGTCTGTGTAGAAGCCTCAGACTGAGACATTAATCACATCTGGACAAAAGATGTGAAGGTGCCAGGGAAAATGTTAAAAAACCTGGTTTGCGTTTGGCTTTGTTGAGTTTACAGATGGTAAATATTAAACTTCATGGTTGCAATGGATCAGTAAATTTTCTTCTCCAATTCACAGTCAGTCCCACTTGCCCAGGGATTATCTTGAAAAACTGTGATTGACCTGTGCTCACTGAGCCAGACTGACCATGATGATACACGTCCCTAAGATGCAAAAAGGTCCATAAGAAAGGAACAAGACAAGATGGGAGATGTGACAGGTTTACATGTGCTTCAGCTACTTTGGCATCTGCTGCAGGCTGGGAAAAGCCCCAGGACCCAGCTTTACAAGCTTTTTGGAATTAGGGTGATGTCACTTCACCCCAAGTTCTTGTATTTGTTCATTACAGCTTGGATCAGGTTTACATGCCAAGGAAAAAAAGAGGGTTGGGGCAGGTGTTTTAGATTTTGTCCTTGTTTCTCATCATTTAAATCTGTTTTAATATACAATAAACTAAAATAACTTTCCCTGAGTTTAGTCTGGTTTGTCCATTGTTGCAATCAGTGAGTAATGTCACTGACTTTATCTTAACTCCTGTGTTTTTCCATCTTATTTTCTTCACTCATCCACTTGATGAGAGGAGTGTGAGTGGCTGGCTGGTCATCTGGCAGGCAGACAATGTAACCTCACCTTTAAACACATGATAAGCATAATTAACTTATGCTATGGTATAAAATAAAGCTAAGATGTATTCACTCAGATGAATTAATTATATTCAACTTTTGTTGCTGCCATCGGTAGCAGTAGCAAAACTTGAGTCCACCATGCTTCATATTCTGGTTTTGAGGAGTTTTTATTGTCCTGTGCTTCCTTTCCATGTTCCTGTTTCATTGTAGTGTAAGTATTCTCTCCACCTTGTCCTCAGATTACAGGGTGTATCTAAAAGTGCTGTTCAGTTTTCTCAGCAAAAGGATTACTACAAACAATTTTTCTCCTGAATTATTGTTTCACTTATTAACCAAAGCTCCAGCTTCTGTAATTCAGTAAGATCATCAATTTCCCACCACCACCAATGACTGCTAGAATCTTCACTAGTCGATAAATTATGTAAAACTTGTTAACAGATCACATATTTTTGTTATATTTGCTCTGCTATTTGGCATTTTTGGTGTGAGGATCAGAAACCTTATAGAATATGTTATTTCCCTGCTCTTTGTTCTGCTTTACATAACCTTTATAAATGGACTAATAACCAAAAAAACCCACAAAATAACGTACAAAAAACTGTGTAAATAAAAATATTGAGTCAGTTAAACAGGAAGTTCATTTTTAAAAATTGATTGTTAAATTATTCATAAACTGTGCAGATGTCCTAGTTCCAAATTAGGCCATAAACAAATCTCCTAGTGTTAAAAGAAAAAAAATAAAAATTGGAACATTCATCACACAAAGAGTTTACATATTTTAATTGACACAATAAACAGCAACCAAGGTCCAAAGAAGTAGAAATAATGCTACAAATTTACTATTTTTTCAGGTTTAGCTTGAACTCTTGTCCTTGAATATTGCATTGATATTGTATTTATACTGCACATAGTTCCTCAAGAACCATTTCATGTACAGAAATGCAGCATTTATTTTATCCACTGTAATTCACAGTTTTCTTATTTTTCTTCAGGTGACAATCAAATAGACTCTCTTCAAGGAAAGGGGAGATCATCCTTGCTCTGGGATATAACAGAGCCTGCCTGGACAAAAAGTTTCAAGTAGTGCAGAGAGCTGGGGGGCTGAAGTAAAGATCAGACTACAGGCTGTCAGACCTGATGGGTGGACAAGGAGCTTCCTGTGACTTGAGGGGACAACTAGTCAGGGGCTGCTGCAATTCAAACTCTCTAATTTGGATAGAAATACGTTTGGAAATTAAAATTCTTACTCTTAGGGTGTGAAATAAGAGGTTTGTCATCTGTTCCACAAGCAGTTTCCTGTACTTGAAGGGTCTCGTTGGATTGGTTTATTCCCCTATTTGTTATGTAATTATTTTTCTATAAATCATGAATTTCCTGAGTGGAAAAAC